>NC_139946.1:16763073-16885573 GCF_963454915.1 Gymnoscopelus microlampas
CCGCCTTGGTGTGTCGGCAAAAACACATTCAGAGTCAAAGTTGCAGTTTACACAGTGGGGACTGTGGCTTTACTTCCATTCATAGCAGGTGATTGGCAGAGTTGTACATTGATTGTGGTATCACTTACTAAACGTCAGTGACGCACAAGCATGCACCTCTCTGCAAGGAGTTGATCTGTGGAGTGATACTGAAAACTGAAGACTAACTGGCTAACACAGCTGAGTCTACCTCTGATAATTGAACTAGCAGGTGTGTCTTAATAAGCTCTCATTAGCAGATCAAAGGTCCCAGGGCAGCCTGACCTAGATCAAAGGCCCAATGCCTGCTAGCAGGGCAGCCTGACATATTGACCTTTCCAACAGAAAGACTGCCATTTTACGAATGCAATTCTTACAACAATCTTTCCTTTTTATCCGCAAGCCTAAAGAGCCAAAAATGTCTGATCTGCAAGCTCACAAAGCATCGAAGCGCAACGTGTTGTGAGCTTGTAAATCAGCTATGTTCTGTGCACTACACCAGCATACAACTAAGTATAAATCAGGCATAACTCCAACCAACTCTAACCCATCCTAACCAACTCCCCAAATATTTTTTTAACCATAAAACCACTTTTGTCACAATATTTATTTCTCAATTTTCACTATACGTGTGGGGACATGATTTGACACACACACACACACACACACACACCCACCCACCCACACACACACACACACACACACACACACACACACACTACATGTATGAAGGGGAAAACAAAAACAACAACATCACACTGGCCAGTCACCACATCCTGACTTGACCAAGGGGTGAGAGGTCAGAGGTCACGACAACGTCCAGACCATTGAGTGACGGGTCCATGTGTTGCGCATGTGACGGATGTGACATTAGTGGTCACTGATGTCACATTCACAGGTTCCAAAGCACATTAGTTTTACTGGTGGCCTGCACCACCATAGCTCACACTGTCCCAGTTCCATTAAGATGACTATTGACAAGCCAGTGGACGCACTGGGAAATAGATAAGGCTCTATGTGAATGAATTGCTCCAATCCGGGATTCATCTGTGTAGTAGATCAGTGATTGCAAATAATTGGCAAAACACTAAGATTATAATGAAAATATGTTAATGTAGAATTTCATGGTATTTTTTTCATTAAAACCTTAAAGGGATAGTTCACCCCCAAAAAATATTTTTTTCTATCGATTAGTCACCCCATGGAGACTTGAATTCATGATGGACAATTGTTTTTGTCGCATTGCTAAGCCAATAATTTGATGACCAGCGGACCGGTAGGCAGCGGTTCCGGTAGGAGACACAAAGAGGACTCTTTGTCGCTGCGGGTCATCAAATTATTGGAATGCGACAAAAACAAAAAAATATCCATGAATTCAAGTCTCCATGGGGTGAACTATCCCTTTAAAAAAACGTTTTATTTTTATTTTGATACCAATAAAGACGAGCTTAAATGATTGATTATTAAAATAAACATGCTCTGAAAATACAAGCGGACCACTCATGGTCTATCGGCTGCCGTGTTAAGTGGTCAGATCTGTAGGGAAATTTGGTATAGGATTAAATGTGGGCTGCCAACTAGGGGCGCTCAGGGAACAGCCAGGGGTCAGTGTCTTGCTCAAGGACACTTGGACATGTTGCCAGGAGGCGCCGGGGATCAAACCAGAAACCTTCAGTTTTCCCGGACAGCCGCTCTACCTCCACTACTGACATTTTGTAGGTGAGGGAAGGTTCTATGTTTCACTTTCAGAACATCCATTTCCAGTTTCTGTCTTTCTTACATTTTGCACAAATACAAGTGCATATAAGTAAATGCTAACTAAACTAGAGTAGCACGTTGGCAGGCTGAGATTTCAGAGGCAGACAGCAGAAGGTTGACGTTTGGTACCTTGTTGTGGATGGCTGATCCACTGCAGAGCAGAACCACCTGGGCCAGGGTGAGAGCCACAAACAGGTTCTTATGGATGGAGGTCCGGTCCGATTTAGGGATGCTGCGTAGAGTGGACACACAGAAGAAAAATCTTAATTCTTAGTCAATCCACACATGGTGGAGTCTCTTGCAGAAATGCTTTGTGCGGCAGGTCGGGGCCCCCCTGTCAAAAACAGATATGACGTCTCGGAGGTACCGAGACTAGGGGGGGGGGCGATGATTTACGATTTACGACATAACTCGGACTGCGCTGAGTCGGCTGAAGGTGACTTTGCAACTTTCGGCATGGCGACTCACGCGCCTAAGTTCGCTCTGCGGTGCTTCTCGTGTCCCCTTCAGACGGCGCGCCTCTGAAAAACGAGTGCACCTTTTTCAATCCAACTAGTTTTCCAATCATACTGTTGCATACATACATATATGTAATATATTTCAAGTGTAAAACAAAAAGAGTATAAAAGAAATGGTGGATGATTTCAACCCTGGTTTGATAAAGTATTTTGTATTCAAAGAAATATTAAATGATGAACTTAAAGAAATTCTTAATTCAATTCTTCCAAAGTAGAATGTGTAGCATTTCTTTTCAATCATAAAGCTTTAGATAAGTGGATAATTGTCAAGTATCCCATTAAGCCTGAGAGCTCTCCACTTTGGAACCCTTTCATTTTGCACAGCAATTATGTGTATATGAATCTTGAGACAGAATGGGTCGGTAAGCCTAATAATGTTTCATTTGAGTGTTTCAGAAAAGCACATTTCTTTTTTATGAAGTTTTTCAATTAATGCCCCACGGAAATAGCAGTTTTCAAGGATATTTCACTATTAATAATAACATAATAAATAATAAAATAATAATAAAAATGGATAATAAAAATGTTTTGTAATTCCACCCGACAGCGATAAATGTTTCACAGAGCTGTTCATTAACTGTGTGATGAATTTACTCTATTTACACTCGTCTATATCCTGCATCGGCAGCTGTGACGGACGACGTCATTTCACGGTATGATGGCGTGGTCGCAAGCACCTCAGTGCAACGTGGCTGTCTCTAGCAATCTGTGTGTGTGTGTGTGTGTGTGTGTGTGTGTGTGTGTGTGTGTGTGTGTTTGTGTGTGTGTGCGACTGTGCGCGCGCATGCGTGTGTGCGTGTGCGTGTGTGTGTGTGTGTGTGTGTATGTGTGACTGTGCGACTATGTGTGTGCGGGCGAGGTGGTTCTGAGATATGGAAAATATCTTGATAACCTTGAATTATGGAGTTTATGGATTCTTTAAATCATATTCAAACTTGGTGGTGAGTATGTGCCTGTGTGTGTGTGTGTGTGTGTGTGTGTGTGTGTGTGTGTGTGTGTGTGTGTGTGTGCGTGTGCGTGCGTGCGTGCGTGCGTGCGTGCGTGCGTGCGTGCGTGCGTGCGTGCTGATGTGTGTGCGTGCATGCACATGTGTGTGTAAACAGCATTGCATGCGTTCTCTGATTTAGGTCAGTCGTAAATTGTCGGGGGCCACTCCTCTATCTAGCAGGATCTCCCCAGGTGACCCTAACGTTAATTAACGGCGGGCTGAATGCCACCATAAAGCTTGTGAGTGGACTCGCACGCAGACAACACTAATTACTGGATTAGCGCCGTTCAATACCCAGAGAGGCATTAAGAGCAGAGAGCGGGGCAGGCAGCATAGAAGCAGACATGTTGCTGGAGAAGACACCATTCGTTCTTTGTTGAACCACATTAACCCTGGCGTCGCTATTTTTTTTTTACGTAAAAAAAAGGGCAAGAATAGCCGATCATCTATTAATATAGGATAAAGGGTTGATTCAGCCAACTTTAGCCATTTGCATTTGTTTTCTATAAAGCTGAGAGATTATTTTAGTGGATTCTGTAATCACGGTAATTAATGCCTCTCGTTAAAGTCTGCTTTAACAGTTTTTTTGGCGGACCATTTGACGTTCTGGGTTTGAGAACTGCACTTGTGCATTCCTGGAGTGCGGAAGTTCCCGGGAAGGCACTGTTTGACTGGAAGGGTACCCTTCCAGTCACTGTTAACCCATTAAGACCGGGAACGCATCTGTGTCATTTTTAGAATTCTTTTGATATTCAAAAAATAGCAGATATACAAGCTCATAACGCGGCAGCTTGTAGATCTGCTCTTTTTTTTATCGTGAAAATTTTTGCAAATCTTTGAATATATACTTTTTAAAGCGAACATTTGTAACTCAAATGTTTGCTTCTGGGGGTCCCTGGAACAAAATATTTTACAAATGTTTGCTTTGAAAAATATATTTTGCATTTTTTTTTCAGAAATAGCATGAGTGCCACGCTATGAGCTTGCATATCTGATATTTTTGAATAGCCAAATAAATCTTAAAATGACACAGATGCGTCAATGATCTTCATGGATTAGACGTTTGGTCACATTTCCCAAGAAAGTCACAATATGCATTTTGGGGAGTGAGAGTGTGTTGAGTTTGGGGACCACGGTTGGCTCAACCACGTTCACTGGTGTTTATGCACCTAGAGGTGGTGACTGGGTTAGCGGTAATAGCAGACACTCACTCCAGTACAGTGAACAGCATCAAGGTGACCACCAGAGCACACAGAGACGCCCCGGATCCAATGAACGTCAGTTTGGTCAGAATGGCCTCTTCCTCTGGACTCCACTGGAATGAGAGAGAGATGGACGGAAAGGAGGGAGACGAGAGAGAGAAAGAGAGAGAGAGAGAGAGAGAGAGAGAGAGAGATGGAAAGAGAGAGAGAGAGAGACAGAGAGATGAATACTGAGATGAACCGTCTTTCATTAAAATATCTTAACTTGTTTTGTTGTCCTCACCGCAAACTCATAAAATAAACATTTAAATCTTACATGCATTTGTTATACCTACTGTAGGCCGTTGCCCGTTGGGAACCCGTTTTTACCTCTGATATTTTTGGAGAACCACTGAT
Organism: Gymnoscopelus microlampas; assembly: GCF_963454915.1. Lineage (NCBI taxonomy): Eukaryota > Metazoa > Chordata > Actinopteri > Myctophiformes > Myctophidae > Gymnoscopelus > Gymnoscopelus microlampas. The sequence goes on from NC_139946.1 coordinate 16,767,954, forward strand.
CCGACCAACTTTACGCTGGGCAGTGCTCTCCCTCGGGTCCTCTGTGTTTAACGTTTGAAGTCTGATCGTGGTTCTCAAGAAATGCGAAGAACAGTTACACACACTCACACGCCCGAAAAAGGATACAGTACCTAATCTTGTTGTCGCCTTCTGTGAAATTGTGTGTGTGTGTGTGTGTGTGTGTGTGTGTGTGTGTGTGTGTGTGTGTGTGTGTGTGCACTGTGCGTTCATGTGTGCGCGTTCTCATCTATCACCGTGATCTTGTCAAAAGGAATGTGATTTGGTACACAGTATAATACACATTATCCCAAGGAAAAATCCTGCTAATGCATCGTTAATAGGATCTGCAGGCTCAGAGGGACATCTACTGGTCGACATGCAACACTGCACACCAAAAATAATAAGAAATTTAAAAAAAATGCTGCACAAATTTACTTACAATATTCACTAATAATTCTAGATCCACATTGCGTGTTTTTGACAACTATAAAAGCAGTGGTTCTCAAAGTGGGGTCCGGGGAACCCCAGGGTTCTTTGAAGGGGTTCCAGGGGATCCCCAGCCACATTGTTGATAGTTAGGAACCAAATGGACCCTTATGGGTCTGTAACTCTGAGAGTGTACAGATGGGACCTGTTGTACATTCTCAGAATGAAATGGCTAAAGTTAAATGAACACAGATCAACTACAGTAAAGATTGGGGGTCCCAGATATCAAAATGTATCAACTGGGCGTCCTTGAAATTAAAATGTTTGATAATCACTGCTTTTGCCGTAAAAAAAACTTCTCTTATGGGGGTGCCGGGCATATGTTTTCATATGGGGGTCTGTGAGCCAATATGTGTCAATTTGGGGGTTCTTGACAGGAAAAGGTTTGAGAATCGCTGCTATTAAAGGTATTTAAAGGGATATAAACAGTACAGTTACCGTTGACTCCAAGAAATTCATCAGCACTGCAAAGTTGGTGGTGTGGTTACACATACAGGAAGTGACATCAGAGCCTATACGGGTCACCCTGCAGCCCTCACTGGACCAGCTGTTGGAGTGACTACGCCTACGCACGCACACACGCGCACACACACACACACACGCACGCACGCACGCACGCACGCACGCACGCACGCACGCACGCACGCACGCACGCACGCACGCACACACACACACACACACACACACACACACACACATGCAACTGATCAACATGAAGTAAATCTATTTGGTTTGACATGATGATAATTACGTCTTTCAGCATGCTCCTTTAAAAAGGTTCCTCCCCATCCCCCTGTGTGTGTGTGTGTGTGTGTGTGTGTGTGTGTGTGTGTGTGTGTGTGTGTGTGTGTGTGTGTGTGTGTGTGTGTGTGTGTGTGTGTGTGTGTGTGTGTGTGTGTGTGTGTGTGTGTGTGTGTGTGTGTGTGTGTGTGTGTGTGTGTGTGTGTGTGTGTGTGTGTGTGTGTGTGTGTGTTTATGATTGCGAATTATACATTTCAACCAATGATGTTTTGTTTTTGCCTCGGTAGCTGTGTGAACTCTAATAACATGGTTGTTAGAGTTAACGTGTTAAAACGGCGCTATTCCACACCGGCCATTGAGCTAATAGAGCCTGCCTGCTTGCTCAGGGGATAAATTTAATCTTGACCATCAGGTCAAAATTTGTGTCAAACCAGAAACAGGATGGTGTCAAAGGTGTCATGTCTCACCACAGGACACTAGGATCTAAATGTCTCAATAGAAGAGCAGGGAGACAAAATGTATAACCACCCCAATTGTATAAGTTATATATTGTATTAACATACTATACCATACAGATTGGACAAAATGACATTTTATTCATTAAAAGAATAGTTACATAGTGCCGCTTAGTAGAAATGCAAGTAACATTCTATGATTGTATCATTCAATCACTGTGACAGCTCCAGTGGGGCTGTGGGTCATACTTACATCAGGCTGAAATTCCAGAAAGCACAAACAGGCGTTAACCGCTGAGAATACTCCACCTAGAGACAGAAACACATGGTTTTACTCATTCTAATTTTCACTCTCTCTCTCCTTCTCTCTCAATCTCTCTGTCCGTCTGTCTCTCTCTCTCTCTCTCTCTCTTGCTAAAGCTTGGACCCTGACCAGCCAAAAGCAACATGGATAAAAGCCAGCGGGGGGGAAAGGAAAAAACGGCCCGCCATAAGTAACCCCTCTGCCATTCCTCAGAATGTAAACTACAGTACGTTTGTCAGGTTAATGACATGCACGCTCTGTTTGGACCCGTTGATGTAACAACGGTGAGAGGTCGTTGCCGTATTTTTTCCTTCTCTTGTCAACCGGTTTCCGATCCCCAGCATGCGAGGACTGGAGCACTTCTTCCAGAATGAATGACCACCACCGTTGGCGTTGGATTTGTGACAAGTTGATCCGTCGCCAGGGATAAAATGTTTGCATGGATGGAGGCTCTGGCATGAGGTTGGGCTTGGAGACCCAATGTTAAAAAAAGACAAAGAGAAAAAAACAAGGACAGAGTCCATGGAGTGTCAATCACTCAGCATGTGTTTGTTTTGGTCGGAGCTGACCATGTGAGTGTTGTGTCATCCAGAGATATCTCCATCAACGGTCTGTCTATCAGCAAGACCACTGACATGAACAAAAACACAAATATTCCAGCTCCTAGTCAGACTTTTGGGTGCCCTGACGGTTCAAATGGAGTTCTATGACTCAGACAGCTTCAGCTGATTCAGAACGCTTGGATAATGGGAGAAAAGGGCTGATAGATATAACTGGGATACTTCCTCCAGTCATGATATGGGGGTCAGGTTTGGGTCAGCCGACATCCACCAATCATCCATGACTTATGTCTCGAAATAAAGCAGATCCCTCCACTAGTATCCAGATGAATGACATCTGATTCAAGAAACTGTCCAGAAAGATAAATTACGGCAGGAAACATGGGAAACCATGGCTACAAATGTATGGAAACAACTGGCAGGTTTACTTAATTACCGCCATAAAAATGTGACCTGTTCAGGTGGATTTCACTGAGACTGCAGTTAGCACAGTTATGCATTATAGGAAAAAAGACATTCTTAGTCTTATAAGGATGGAAATTAACCACTTAAACCCTATGTATACTTTGTTGACCGGAGTCCCCCATACTAGGCCTGCTCCTTTTCTGCCTCTACCTCTGTCCGTATTTACACTCCCCCCATAAATGTAAGTAGTGTTAACAGCCTAGGCATGGAGAATGACAGTGGCACGTACCACATGCGAGGAGGAGAGGGTGTACTGGACGGCCACTGGGATGCTGTGGTTCTTGGAGGGGTCTCTGACCGTGGCCGATATCACAGCAGAGGCCAGATGGCCCGACCGAGCGCTGGTGGAGAAGAACAGATGACATGAACAGTAGCATACACTGAGATAAGAAAACACACAATGGTCTCTAGTTTGAGGCGGTGAATAGGCACGCTCTAACATACATTGTTTTGTATCCTTTTGTCTTATTTTCTTTGTTTGCAAGTTGAAAAATACCAGCAAAAAAAACAAAAAACTGGCACGCTCAGCCTATAACAACCCAGAGCAGTGTTATTTCTGAGTTCCATTATGGAATCTCCATAATGGAATCTCCAGTCAGCACAGGGATTCCAGAGTATTTTGAGCCAAAATTGTCGCCGTGATGTGGCATCCCTGATGTGGATGTGTCAGGGAATATTCAGCTAACTATGTACTGCACATCTTTGACCAATGTCAGCCGTATGCAACCGCCAAAACAAATATTACGTCCCTCATCCAATTTATTTGGAGCACCATGTGGACTGGATCGGATGCAAAGACCAAAAACGAAACGTTTAAATAAAAATGCAATTAAAAGCCAGTGTTCTTGTGGTGGGCTTTTCCTTTGCATTTAGGACCTCAGTCCATTCGCACCAGCTGTACCGACTCCACTGCTGTGTCAAACTTGTGAAACCATCGATTGCGCTGTCGATAAAACATTAACGCTACCGCCCTCCAACTAGAGACTAGACCTTTGACACCTGAGGCATCCAATGTATTTCATCCCAGCGTTTCAGTTAAGCCTGATTTTATACTTCGTCATACGATGGTGTTGCATGCCTTAAATAGCCAATCAACAAGCTCAAAACACTTCGCACCCTGCGACATGTTGTGAGCCTGTGGATGGAGCACACAATGCATTACTGATTCCCCACAAGACATGTTCCCTCCAGTATGTGGTTGATTACATCAACTACATCTAGTTTCTTTCTCGTTACAACAGTAACATTAAGCGTCTGGTTTAACACAATCCCCCCGTGAGGCCATGTATTATTTTTTTTTGTCTGATAATTTTCTCTCAAACTCTGTTCAACACTGCATGATGGCCGATCAACCTATGTCAAATTAAAACGGACTGAACCAGATGTATTAAGGTAAGAGCTATTTCTGAAAGATTTCGTAACATATAACTAATTTGATAGGTGATACTTTTGAAACCTGGTGGCATAAATAATGCCCATTGGTTCACTCCAAAGTAATGACTGTATTGTCACGGTAAATGTAGGAAATTCTCCCAACAGACTGATAAACGTCTGTGTTTCTCCGCAGACCAGGAAATGTGGATAATAAAGCAAATAAAGGCTGCACTCAGGTAGCGCAGGTGGTAAAGTACTTGTCCACGAAGGTGTTAAAGGGATATTTCATTTTAACGTCTACTTCGGCTTTTGTGAGCACCCAACACACTTTTTCAGTTGCTCGATTCAGTATTTGATATTCATTTTATCTGACACGCCCCCTTTCTATACAAACCCATTGTAACTTCAAACTCCATTTTAACCCTGGTAGATTCATTGAAAACACCCATCCTTGGTTCTGTTGACTAATATTATCCTTCTAATACGCGAAGTACTTTTTCCATTTATTTTCATTTTTCTTTATTGTATTTTATTTTTTTAGTAAAAAACAAGTCGAAAAAACACGCCCCCCTCACGTATTAGAAGGCCAATAACAGTCATGGGTGTTTTCAATGAATCTAACATGGTTAAAATGGAGTTTAAAGTAACAATAGGAAGGGGACATGTCTGATAAAATGAATATCAAATATCTAAATACTGAATCAAGCGACCTAAAAACTCTCTGGGGTGTTCACAAAAGCCTGAGTAGACGTTAAAATCACCCCAAACATGTTTGAAATTTCCCTTTAAGAAGCAGTAGAAGAAAACAGAAGGTCTTATAGAAGAGTTGATGTACCTTTTGTTGCGCTCCGGCTTGTGTGTTGAGGAGGGCTCCTGTGGTTCTCCAGACAGGATCTGATGGAGATGTCTGTAGTACGTATGGATCACCATCACGTCCTTATAGCCTGACAGGACAGTTACATACAGCACAATGAAAAGCAGGTGTGTGTGTGTGTGTGTGTGTGTGTGTGTGTGTGTGTGTGTGTGTGTGTGTGTGTGTGTGTGTGTGTGTGTGTGTGTGTCTTACCCAGTGAGTGTATTCTGTGGACCTCTGTGTCAGAGATGAGCAGCTTGTCTTGTCTGCTTCTGCTGTCGGCTTTGGGGTTCAGAGCAGACGGCTTGAACACAGAGCTGCCACTCTTCCCTGACAGCTCCTTCCACTCCATGGACACATCTGGACACACGGGAGACAAGAGGACAGACATATGACTTTTTCTTAAACGAATGCCCTGCTTGATCATACTAACAGCGTCACACAACAGCATTAAAAGTAGCAGATCCACAAGCTTGAAATGTGACACAAAGTAACGTGTTTTGAGCTTGTAGATCTGCTACTTTTGATACTTTTTAATCCTGAAAAGTAACAGTTTTGGACATACAGTATGAGGTTTCCACCCGATAGAGACGATCATATCGTCGCTGCCGGGTGGAAACCTCATATTATGTCCAAAACTGAACAGGGTACTTCAATGTGCTTTACACAAAACATTAAGCGCAGGAAACACATTATAACAGGACATCAGAATGCAATAAAAACTAAAGAAATGACAGTGCAGAAGAAATAAAATAAAATAAAAAATTTCAGGGACAGAAAGCAAACCTTGAACAAACACTCCATCGTAATGATCACTAACAGAGCTATTCTAATACTAATAGAGCTATTCTAAAATTATTTGAACACCCCCCCAAAACAAAATCACTTACAGCACATTTCATGTATTTGAAACCAGGCCAAGACAACACTTTATGTCATATCACGATATTACGATCCCAGAGGATATCTAGTCTCATATCATGATATCAATACAATATTAAATTCTCATACTTTGATCCCTGCCTACGCACTTCCTTCTGTTCGTTTTTCATACTGAGTTTTAATATCTAATATTGGCCCTTTAGTTTAGCCTAGTTGGGTCTCTTGTAATTGTTTTGTTGCCTATGCTGTTTTTATGCCATGCTTTTAATCTGTAGCACTCTGAGATTTGAGAGAATGTAAAGTGCGTTATAAATAAAATGTATTATTACTCGTCTCTGAGCCGATCAGGTGTGCATAAGACTTTGTTTCCTGAAATGCTCTAATCTTAAAATAATGACCAAAAATAGCCCATCTAAAAGAGAGCTTGTAGATAGGCTATTTTCGCTGCACGACATCTTTCCATAGAAGACATGGAAAGATGCTTCATATGGAATCCAAATGAATGATTACCTATGTTCTTGGTTGTCAGCGTGAAGCCTCTTCCTTCAGAAGCCAGCACGTCGGCCAGCGTTTCAGTCAGCTGGTCAATGCTCTTCACAACGGTGAACGGTCCCACGCTCACCTGATTGAGACAATCAACATCACACACGTGCTGTACCAGTATGTTGCATCCAAACTAGCAGCAAAAAAAAGCAACAGAAGGAGGGGGGATTGTATGTGTGTTTTACATGGTCTTTTTGTTTGCTATGTACATGTCTATACCATATACATAAATACATTTAAAAAAGATTCCTTAACGGTTGCCTTTAACGATTCCTATATTTTAAAAAATCTATATAATTTTGGCCTTCATTATAATTTTTGGATGAACACAAATTCAACCATATAATACAGTATTGCAACCATATTATTGTATTGGTTCTCAAAGTGAGGTCCAGGGACCCTATGGGTTACTTGAGGGGGGTTCCAAATGGACCCTTACTGGTCTGTAACTCTGAGAGTGTACAAATGGAACCAAATGGACCCGTGAGGGTGCACCACATCAACGAGTGTGTTGAGCAACACTTCCACTCTGCAACAGTGTATCTGACCACGTTTGGTCGTTTTTGTAGCTTTTGTCGCTGCTAGTATGAACGCACAATGAGGATGATGGAATGAGATTTGTATATCAGACAGAAAATATCAGATATTCACTTGTCCACAATATTCACAATAGAATGACAAGATTCAGGGTTTTTGGTTTGTTCGTTTGTTACCCTCCGTTTCTCCCCAATTTAGTCATCAAGCCAATCATTCCTCCCCACACACATTTCTGTGTGTTGTCACTGCTGTTGTAGTCTCGCGAGCCAGACTGTTGCCTCCCACAATTTTCAAATGCTTTTGTCATACAGTCTTGTCTCTGGAGCATGAAAGCTCTGAAAATGATCAAGCGACAAAGCGGATGTGACGCCTCCTCGCCACTTCCGTTTCGTCTTTACAGTCGTGCAGATTAATTCGAATATACATTTAAATCATCTAAGCATAATATAGCTTGCTGCTTAGTATTTTCGTGAACGGAAATGACGAACAGATGACAGCTTCCAGGTGACACCTTCCGGATTTCGGGAGGTGTAGTTCCAGACTCTATATTATATAGCATTCGGAGATCGTGGAATAGTTGTCTGGCTATGCGAGACTACTGCTGTTGTATCGTACTGGCTCAGCTACACCCTGGCCCCAGCCTGTAGGAGTACGTGCAGTGATAAATACCACCCTTCCCCACCTGGCTTTCCTCCCCCAAACACAGGCCAATAGTGTTCCTCATAGACACTCGACAAAGCCGGACACACGGTCACCGCGGTGGATTCGAAACCCCCAGACTCAGGCACCAGGTAAAAATAATCTGCACACTTAACCACTTCAACCCTATACGATTGATCGGAGTCCCTCCGGGCTCTATACTAGTGTATTTTCTGTTTTCTGTTATTGTGGGGAAAGCTTTCGTTGAAAATAGCCGACCGACAAGCTCACAACGTGTTGCAATGAGTCCAAACATTGTCTGTTATCTTTGTCAGTTGCTCCTGAGCTGTTTAAGTGAGGAACCAGAAGTAATGATTTTATTTCTTTGTGATTTTATTTCCCAAGCCAAATGGGTCACGAGTAAATATCCCTTTATTTTTTGTCGGTCAAGAAAATCTAACTGACAGGTTGAAACAAGTGTTTAAATCGCTGATTTAGTCAGCCTGTGGCCAGTCGACCCCAGTCCACATGCTCCCGCTTTTTGGATATGATGTGCGGAAAAGGGTAAGAATCAACAATATTGGCCGTTGTCGCAATCTGCCGGCACCCGACGCAGTGGAACCTCATCTCAGAGCTATACAACGGAGGGAGAGGTTCCGATTATTGGAGATACTTGTCAATCTGCTATTTTCTGCGAAAGCTTTCCCCACAATACGAATGCTGGAGTTTAAGTGGGTTAATGACAGACGAGAAAAGCAACAGCCAACAACCAGCCTTCCCTCTCTCACCCCGTCCTCCATGTGTCCAGTCCACTGAGACGCCACGTCAGGCTCCAGGATCAAGCTGGACATCTTCAGGTAGTTAGTGGCTATGGACACCATCGCCTCCGCCCGGTCCGCCCCGGACAAAGACCCTCCGTCCTCCTCTCTGTCAGCAGCAGCAGCAGCATCCAGCTCCATCAGCTGGGAGAGGTAGAGGGCGTCCGCAGGGGCCAGGAGGAGGAGACCGCCGGTGCCGCTGGCCTCCATGACGGTGAGAAGCGCTCCGCTCAGCCGCTGCTCCGAGGACAGGTCTCTGTCCCTGGAGGAGGAGGAGTTCAACTCATCCATCACCTGGAGAGAGAAGAACAGAGCATGTGTTATTTATTGAGCACATTACCTCAAAGAAGCAGTCTCCACCTACAAACCTCAAGTCGCAACCATCGCTCTACAAACACTAACCACTCTCCAGCCCCCCCCCTCAAGACCGAGCTACGTACTGTACCTAGGTGACAGGGCCTTCTGCTCGGCGCCCTACTTTAGCTGGGGACCCCCTTTTGCTTTTGCTGCCTCAACCCTGTGGAATGCACTCCCCAATACTCCCCAAAAAGCCCCCATGGTCCAAACCTTCAAAACCGCTCTCATAACCCACCTCTTCTATATGGCTTTCCCCAGCTAACTGCACACCCCCCCTGTCTCAACCTTCCCACTTTTTTAAAAGCGTTTATTACATAGTCTTTTGAAAGGCAGCGGCAAACAGATTCTAGGGACCATTTTTAGATATTATTATTATTACTGATCAGAGCGCGGGGTCAAGCCGAAGGCACACCGTGGAGGAATGGAATCACAGTCTCCATGGTGGTTGGTGGGAAGGAACTTTTCCCCTATGCCACCCGGACCTTCAAAATCTTTTTTTTTAGCACATGAAATAACGCAAAGTCAGCAAATTCTGCCAATATATAAATATTATAAATGGACCAATATATCTGGTCCATCATTGACGTGTTACACTGACATTGCTAACCTATGAATTACTGTGGCTTCTTTCAATTTCAAAAGGTTACTAAAACATGAATAGAGCCATTTCACCTTCCCACCAAATATAAGTACCAGGTCTCTGTTTGTTTGTTTAATACGTTGGCAGAATCGGTTTTGTTAATGTTTGTCCATGTGCTAAAACATTATATTTTTCACCACCCTAAGAGAAAAAGACACTGTGTTTCCCCACCCAAGGACCACAGCAACAACTGATCAAGCTGCCCTGTCTGACACTATTTGGACCCCAGTACAAGCCAAGGTTCTACCAAAGTTCAACATCACTTTTAAGGCAGTTATTTATATACCGTAGTCAGGTTGCTGGTGAGTTCATTGGAAGGTACAGTACAGTATAAACCACATCACTCACTACTAATATAAAAGCTACAGAGGTCCAGAGAGACGTTGAACCAGTGGAAGACTTTGTGGGCATACTGTATTAAAATCCTCCTCTCGGGGTTCTCGTGGCAGTGGTCTGGTCGTTGCTCAACTTCAACACAGACTGTGTGAGGCATCTCATCCATGGGAATCGAACCGTGACGGCACGCTGCGGTTATGGACACGTGGTGGGGGATGATGTGTAATGGGTAATAACAGGTTACAGATGGGATACAAAACGAACGACTCACAGGCTTAGCCAGAGGGTCCCTGCTCAGTTTGGTGAAGAACGCCGTCCTGGGAAAGCCCATGCCCTCCACCCCTTCTGAAAATAATAGGAATCAGAATCAGAATTACAACTTTAATTACTTTGATGATGATGACGAGGATGACGAGGATGATGATGATGATGATGATGATGATGATGATGATAATATTATACTAATCATAATCATACCTAGGCATAAATAGAAATATTATTTACATGAACAACTAATTGCAATCACCATCATCAACATTATTACATATACTGAAAATATACATATACATATATATATATACACTGTACGCTAAATGTTTTGACTCATTTTACATTAACCACTTGAACCCTAGAGTCCCTATTCTGGGGGCGACCATGCGGCTAAAATAGCAGATCTACAAGCTTGTAGATCGGCTATTTGGTGTACAGAGACACAATGAGGGGGGGGGGGGCTCGTATAGACCCCTGGGGGACTGCGGTCAACTAAATATATAGGGTTTACTGTAAGTGGTTGAAAAACAAATCTCCAAGTGCTAAAGGGAAACCAACAGACTAATGAGCTGTGATAGAGTGGAGATGAAGTCATCTCTCTGTCTACTGTTGACTCCCTGGAAATTCTGACGGTCTAACTAGTATCTGAGTGTCTGCCTTTAATCACAGACAAATGGGATGTCATTACCGTCAGCTGAGAATCTGCTAGGTCCCGTTCACTTGGCTAAAATGTGTGATTATGAACATCAACTGTTATCCTTAATCGTTTTACGAGAAAAAAGGTCTCACAGGAATCCATCACATGACGTTATGCTAGAATCTTATAAACCATGTAATGGGTTCCCAAACTTTTACAAAGTCGAGACCCAAGAGAGAAATTTGGTGTCTCCCCGTGTCCCAAACTTACCAAAAATACATTATGAATTAATGACTTAAGCCCTATTTTCTAAATAGTGAAAGTATAATAACAGTTCTACAAGCTCATAACGTAACGCGATAAATATGGATGGGGATAGAAAAAAAAGTTATTGAGAATCGGGAATTCAACAAGGTTTTGGTTGATCAATCCTCTTTCTCTCTCTCAATTCTAGCTGGACCTGATGTGATGTGACGTCATGTCTCGGGAGACGAGATTTGTGTAATTGAAATCAAATCACTGGCACAAACATGTCGTTCTAATAAAGCTTTTGAAGAATTTCTTGCCAACTACCAGTAAACCCAGGCTTGCGTGTGCTGTGCATATCGCTTAAATGTTGTGCATCAGCTGAAGACAATGAAAGCGATTGAGTGCCCCAGTTTCGAACCAATTTGCCAACAGCTACCAATGAGAAAAGGATCGATAGTGGGATCAATAAGGAATTGGATCGATAAGCAGGATCGATAAACATGAACGATACCCATCCCTAGTGATGAACCTTTCCACATGTTTTGTTCCAAATGTCCTGTGTTGAAAGGAGACCTGACTGAAGGCCCATTCAATTAATGCAGTGGTTCTCAAACTTTTTCCATGTCAAGGACCCCAAAATTGACATGTATTTGGTCGCGGACCCCCGCCTGAAAATATTTTGTGCCAGGGACCCCCAGAAGAGAAGATGAATGTTAAAAAAACGAAAAAATTCCAAACATTTTCGATATTTTGAAAAAAAATAAAACTAGCATATCTACAAGCTCATAGTGTGAGCTTTTTTTTGTTGCTATTTTTGAATAGCTAACATATAAATGGATAAAGTGGTTAAAATGATAGGGACTAGGGACCCCCTGGAACCTCCCCAAGGACCCCACTTTGAGAACCCCCGGATTAATGTACCATCCAGTGAAAGGCGGAAGGCTGTATCTGTTCAACTGATATCAAGGGAGTGGCTGAGATAATAATAACATTACACATGACATATGGTGGACAGTTTAAACTAGTTTAAACCAGATGGCCCCCCCTTCTACATCTCAGACCTGCTCCCCACAGTGATTCAACCTATCAGCACCTCCACTCCTCCCCTTCCATTACCATAACAACACTGTAAACAACACAACCACTTCAGTGCTGTTTTATACTTAGTCACACAACTAACTAGCCGACCGGGATTTGGCTCTCAAAATAACCTTTCTGCAAATGTTATCTGTGTTATTCTGGAAATACATGGTGTCTGACAGAGTCCCTGTTTACTCAGCCAGTCCAGTCAGCGCTAGACAACTTTTCCCAAACTGAACACATAGAGAAACAAAACTTAACTGTTAGCTCAATCTCATTGTAATTAAGATTAACAATATACATTTGTTTTTTTTATGCCAGATTTTGCTACTACCAGGTCTGCAAACTGCTAGTCTAGCCAATTAGCCTACTCTGCTCTGCCGAGTCTGATCAGCACAGCTGATTTTTATATTTTGATTAGTTTCATTTGAGAACGGGTAGAGAGCCTATTTCAACCGATCAGATTACTTGGTTGGAACTACCTGTTGTATAATACCTCATTGACTAATACTTTGACTGTGATTTGAGTAAATTCAGTCAAGCAAGCAACCAGCCTATCGACCATTCAACACCATACAAACCTACTGTAGCAACCCCCCCCCCTCGCCCCCTCACCTTTAGCGAACTGGCACACAGCGCCTCTGGACGAATCACAACCGTCCAAACCCCAGCTCCCGTTGACGGGGTCAAAGGTGACGCACTCCCCAGCCTGGGGGGCGTGTACCACCTCCAGGGAGAAGTTGTGATAGGGCAGGAAGCTGGCGTCTAGCAGGGAGTACAGGAACGGGTTGATCAGTACAGTGGTGTTATCACCTGGTAAGGGAAGGGGTAAAGGGAAAAGGGGTAAAGGGAAAGGCATTCTGGATTGCTTCTTAGTTCTACTTTTCCGTTGCGGTAGGAACACAGTTTCAGGTACTCGACTTGACGAACACATAACATTCCTTCAAATGAAATCACACAAATAGGCTTATTATAGGCTATAATACTGTATGTCGGGGAGTCTGGCTAATAAATACCAATTTCCTGTGTACAAGTATCCAGGGATGCAGTAAAGTTTTATTGATAGACCGAAACCCATGGTCGAAAATGAACATTTAACTTTCCCAGCAGCCAGTACGTTTGGCCACTACTTTTTACTTAAAGGAGTAGTTCTCCCCAAAAATTCCTTATTTTCTATCAATTACACACCCCATGAAGCCTTGAATTCATGGAGATTTGTTTGTTTTTTTTGCAAGCCAATAATTGAATGACTTCTGAATGTCTCCTACTGAGTCTCCTATTGACCAAATAATTGGCTCAGGGATGCGAGAAAACAAAACAAATCTCCATGAATTTAAGGCTTCATGGGGTGTGTAATTGATAGAAAATAAGTCATTTTTTGGGTGAACTACTACTTTAATTGTAAGAAAACAATGTGGAGAGAGAAATAGCATCTGGTGTGTACAGTCACTGTCTGTATGTTGAGTGTCTTATATTGCCAGACGCGGGGCCGAGCCTGGAATCCTATTAGTCACGGGGGACCACGTTGTCAGAGAGCAAGAAGCTTGTTTTGAAGGGTGGAGATCCAGCATGACGCCACACATGAAACATTTACAACAACCATTTAGGGGCCCGACGTTTGCCAATTACAACTTGGCCCAAAGGCTCTCCTTCTCAACGCGGAGGGGGAGAGAGAGACAGAGGGAAATATGGGAACAGAGAGAAAGGGGAGAGAGAGACAGAGGGAAATATGGGCAGAGAGAGAGAAAGAGAGAGAGAGAGTGTGTGTGTGTGTGTGTGTGTGTGTGTGTGTGTGTGTGTGTGTGTGTGTGTGTGTGTGTGTGTGTGTGTGTGTGTGTGTGTGTGTGGGGGGGGGGGGGTGGGGGGTCAAGGGATAACCTGCATATGGTGCTGCTGGATATGATAATGTGACTGTATGTCTGACACATCAGTAAAATATGTGCGTGCTTGTGTGTGTGTGTGTGTGTGTGTGTGTGTGTGTGTGTGTGTGTGTGTGTGTGTGTGTGTGTGTGTGTGTGTGTGTGTGTGTGTGTGTGTGTGTGGATGAAGAGAAATGGAACTCACAAGCATCACGTGATAACTGCACAAAATGGTGGTTGAGCCCCCACTTTTTCCTTTTACCTTGACAGGGGCTCTGCCCCCACAAGCGGCCGAGAGAGGATTCGATTTCCAGTCCCGTGCCGCTCCACTTGAACGCCAGGCCAGAGGAGACGGGTGAGCAGTCTTTTTCCATGGCGAGGATCTCGCTGTCGTTAAGCGTGCGCTCCCAGATGTACAGCTGGGTGATGCTGCCGGAGAACGACTCGTCTCTCTTGAACGCGCCGCCGAAGCTGTCCTGCTCCTGTCCCACGATGAACACGCCGTCGCCCCCGATGCCTCCTCCTCCTCCTCCCAAGGAGATGTAGAGGCCCCGCCCCCTGGCGGCGGGCAGCCCGTCCACGTGGAGCCCCCACTGGCCGCCCTGCTGGCTCCAGGAGGCGCAGACCGAGTGCCAGGCGCCGTCGTGGTCGAAGGTGTCCTGGTAGCGGCCGTGGGCGCCGTGCACCAGCAGGGCCAGCTGCACGGGCTTCCCCAAGGTGAGGCGAGCGCGCAGCTGGAACTCGTTGATGTACGTGGCGGTGGAGTAGGAGAAGACGGTGGAGAAGCCGACGACTTCCGGGTCGAAGCGGAGCCAGGAGCACACGGTCACCGACGCCATGGTGGGGAAGGAGTGCAGGAGGCGCGCGTTCAAGGTGTCCGACCGCCCGGAGAACTCCAGGATCAGAGTTTCAAAGGAAGCTGATTGAAAATAAATGAAAGAAAATTCCACACAGAGAAAAGAGAAAGAGCCAGGCGTTATGGACAGCACAAAAGACATGACTATGATGACTTGACTTAAGACGGACATAACAGGCATAATGTTGCTGTATCTGTATTTCTTTGTTGATGCTGCTATTTGATTTGAAGTGGACGCACTAAGCTGAATTGTTGAATAAACATACAACAGACAATAAACATCTTAAAAGTGAAATCCCGACCCTGGCAGAGTTGTCACGCCCAATAGCAAAAATAGCAGATCTACAAGAGCACAACATGTCATATCGCCATGTGGTGTGATCTTGTAGATCTTTGAATTTCTTTGAAATGATTTGCCTATAATGGCATGCGGTTTAAAGTGGTTTAAAGTGGCTAAAAGAGACGGAACCTTATTACGCTACACCAGTTTGTGGTCTGATTTAAAACTACAATCCGAGACTTATTTTACTGAATACAAATGTTATTTGAGCCAATCGTTAAACTAGTACATCTGCAGTGGCTGGAGGTGGTCTCCCTATAGTCTTCCATTGAGACAGCTTGACCCTGGTGTCAGGTAGGACACAGACTGGTGGACTACCGTATGTCAATGAAGAGGGCTCACCTGATTGGACACTAGATGCACCACCATCTTTATTGTAGTTCAGACATTGTTGTATCGGGAGAGAGAGACAACGGACGTAAAACTTATGGACTGTGGCTTTAAGTTGTAAACATGGGAAATACTTATTCACTAGAAGCTGAGAGGACTGGCAGTGGCAGTGTTGTCGTGTGTGAGTGCATGTTTATGTTTGTGACGAGCGTGTGTGTGTGTGTGTCTGTGTGTGTGTGTGTGTTTGTGCTCGTGCGCTTGCGTGCGTGTGTGTGTGTGTGTGCTCGTGCACAGCCTGTTGCAGGACAAAGCACAATGAGCCTACTGTCTGCGCTGCCATATCAATACGAGCCATCAGAGACGACACACAAACGAAGGGTGAACTCACTCTTCAGATGTGTCATGACTTTCCTGGCGATCCACACGGGCTGGGAGATGTTCAGCGACATCAGGAAGCCGGTGAGCTCTCGGTTCTCCTCGGCGTTGGAAACCGCGGCGAGGGCCCCCGAGCGCTGGTCACACAAGCGCCCGGCGTCGTGCCACGGCAGGCGGTCCGGTACGTACTCGTAGTAGGACTCGTCGTAGGTGAGCACTGGAAACAGAAGGTTTGGAGTGAGTGTTTCTCATGACCCTGTCTTCCTGACAGGGTCATGGCGAGCAGTATGGGGGCGTTTGGTTCTTCTGGAAGGAGATAGAGTCTGCACACTGGTAATAAAAGTAAAGCTTCGCTTATTTATTTATTGCTGTCAACGTTTCGATCAGTGTAGATCTTCATACAGTGTTTGGTTCCAGACCTCATACTCGATGCAAATTTCGACATCCCAAAACCATGCCAGATTTTTGGATCCAATGCCGATCCTGATTTTGGAGTCCTAGATAGAGAACCGTTTATCTAACCTTAACCTCTAACTTTAATTAAAAACTGAACTTTATTTATCTAACAACTTAACCACATAAACCCTACTGTATATACTTCATTGACCGGGGTTCCCCAGGGCTCTAGACTAGGGACCCTCCTTCCCCCCCACCCCTACACCAAACATCTTCACCGAAAATAGCCAATCTACAAGCTCACAACGCTTTGCATTGAAACAAGTTGTCAGCTTGTAGAACTATACTATTTTCAGAAAATCTTCACCTATTATGACATGCCCAGAAAATGGATGCTAGGGTTCATGTGGTTATGTCCAAATTCAAAATATCTTTTATAGATCTTGTAGATCTGCTATTTCTGCAATTTTTGACATTTTTTTTAAGAAGTATACAATTATTAAATATGTCAGTATGTCTTTGTACATTCAAGTTATTTGTCATATCTGCCCTGTGCCAATATTGATTACGAAGCCTAAAAGGCTAACATAAATCCCATTTTGTTCAATGTTCAATGCCAAAAACACAATTAAATCGTTAATCGCAATTATCTCTATGACAATCAATCGTCAACTTAAATGTAATCGTGACAGCCCTAGTTACAAGGAGAACCACCACCATATTTTTACGATGCAATCTCAGCTCTCTGAAACCATACAGATCTCAGATACTGTTCCAGACTTTTCTTTCGTTGTCACCCGTCCAACGTGGCAGAAAAGTCCCTTCTAAGTAACCATCGATAACCACTCTCCAAACATGCAGTGACAGGCCCTGAAATAATAGAACGAACACACAATTCCAACTAGGGCAGAGGATTAGCCAGTTCATGATTCTTTATGAGCTAAATATGATTTGTAGAATAGAAAAGTAGCTCTGAAAGATGGTTGATCACCTGCCAAGGTTGAAAAGACGCAATTATCTGCAAAACAGATCATTTTTTGCCGCATATCGGACCTTGCTTGTTCCATCTCGGAGCTAAGGTTTCACCAAATTATCTTCTAAGCTCAAATTAATCATGAGTTCATTAAGCTAAAGTTATCCTCCCTGAGCCAGCCTGGTCACTCTCCCATAACTTATGAGCTCCAGAAAAGCCCCATCTCACATCTTAGCCAAGTATTACATTTCAACAGTGGTGGAAAAAGTACTACATTTTTTTACTTAAGTAAAAGTATCAATACTGCATTATAGAAATACTCTGTTACAAGTAAAAGTCAGAAATTCAGAATTATTTGAGTAAAAGTACAAAAGTATTGGTATCAAAATGCACTTAAAGTACCAAAGTAGAAAGTACTCATTATGTAGAATGTCCCATTTCACAATTTTTTTTTTAATTCAAATTGTAAATAGATTTTTAAAAATCTTCTGAAAATAGCAGATCTACATGCTCACAACGTGCGCATTGTGAGCTGGTAGATCGGCTATTTTCAAATGGTCAAAATGTATATAGGGCTGAAGTGGGTAATGTATCTTTTGTAATAATAATCAAAATCTACAAAGTAACTAGTAACTCATTTTTTCAAATAATTCTAGCGGAGTAAAAGTATAATATTTGCCTCTGAGATGTAGTGGAGTAGAAGTAAGAGTACAGCAAATTGGAAATACTCCAGTAAAGTCAAAAATACCTCAGAATTGTACTTAAGTACAGTACCTGAGTAAATGTACTTAGTTACTTTACACCACTGCATTTCAATTATAGAGGCCACACTGCTAAGCAAAGCAGCAAGCCTCCTGCTTTCTCAGACCTGAGTTGAACCGACCGTTCCTTCGACGGCGGTTACCGTTTGACGTGATCTCAGCCGAGCAAGGGGATTAATGACTGGCGACCGATTCTGGGGGGGGGGGGGGGGGGGGGGCACGGGGTGAACCCTAACCACAGGCTATTAAGGCCTGTTAAAGTGTGGTGAAGTCATGAAATGTTACAATTACAGATGTCATCTCCAAGGCAAACTAAAGGCTGAGAACCGTATCGTTTAAAGCTGTGTAACGTTTCTGTGGTTCCGAGCTGAATCTTCAGGGCTGTGATGCTGCTCTCCAGAGCGAACGGGGGGGGGGGGGGGGGGGGGGGGGAGTGGTCTCAAAATCAGTGGAGAACTTCTCACTCTGTCTGGACCACCAGTGGTTACTACTGGTGACCCATGTGACATTTCAGTTAACAGGGTAGTCTTTCTAAAATCAGTGATGCTTTTCATTTCAGTGACCCCCAGTTTGATATGCATGGATCCCTACTTAATATTGCACTTGGTTTCAGAGCTATCTGACTGAGAGATCCCAGTGCGTGAAAGCTGGGAGGGCCCAATCAGGGTTCTTACCAATTTCCAAAGGCGTCCCTCAAGGGTCAATTCTGGGCCCTGTTTTATTTACTTTATATATCAACAACATGGCTTTGTCTCTTGGTGGCTGCCAAGCCCATTTCTATGCAGACGACACCATTCTCTATTGCATTGCTGAGTCTGTCCAGCTGGCAACTGAAAAATTGCAGCTATCATTTAATGCGTTTCAGGATTCCCTTAAGGAGCTGAAACTTGTGCTTAATGCAGGAAAAACTAAGTACATGTTATTCTCTAGGGCCAGGGAAATAAATTACAATAGCCTACATATTTCTACCTCAAATGGAACCATCATAGAAAGGGTTACTGAATATAAATATCTTGGAATCTGGCTTGACGACAAATTAACTTTTAAATATCATTTAGACAATCTTGCCTGCAAGCTCAGACAAAAGATTGGCTTCTTCTACAGGAATAAAGCTAGTTTCCCAATGACCTGTAGAAAAAGAGTAATTGAAGCTGTTGTTCTCCCTGTTTTGGACTATGGTGATGTCATTTATAGAAATGCTTCCCCTTCTACCCTCAAGGTCTTAGACCCAGTTTACCACTCTGCCCTGCGTTTCATTTCTGGTGAACATTTTAGGACCCATCACTGCATCCTATATGACAGGGTAGGTTGGCCATCTTTGGCTGACAGGAGAAACAAACATTGGTACCTATTTATTTTTAAGGCAATTGATGGGACGTTGCCATCATATATTAATTCCTTGATGGAATGGAATCCTGGAGCGCATGGGACACGCTCAAATGACTGGCTGACGCTAAAAGTCCCTAGGGTAAAAAGTGAACTGGGGAAAACAGCCTTTTGCGTTAGTGCCCCAACTACATGGAATGACCTACAGCTGAAATTTAAGATCAGTTCGCCCATAACATATGGTCAATTTAAATCTTTGATTGCAGATCTACCCACAAATGTCTGTAACTGTTTTTAATGTTGTTTTTGTTATGACATTATCATTGATATGAATATTGATGTTGTATTGATGTTGTACTGTGCTGTATCTCGACGACACTGCAAATGAGGGCAACCTCAATGTCTTTCGAGAATAAATAAAGGTTGAATGAATATGTGTTTTATCTCTGGGACCCCAACATACGCTCTAAAATCCATGTTGATTGAACTCTGATTTGAGTTAAAGGTAGGGTACGTGATTTACTTTGGTTACAATAAGTGTAGCTCTATATTCTGATAGTACTCATTGCTATAGAGTGTTTGTTCAGTAAAAGGAGTCTCCTTGTCTCTCCAGCTCTTTATAAAACAGAAAATGCATTTTTGTTTCAGTTTCAGTTTCATTTCCAATTTTATCCAATCAGGATAGAGAACTCAATCAGGATATAGATTGAACAAGTGAAATTGGAAGTGATGACACTAAGAAATGAGTAGACAAAATTGGAACTGGAACACTATAAAAATGAAGCTTAAAAATGGGTACTTTCTTCTGATTGGCTGAGATTTTGACACCTACCGGAACATTTATTTTCTGTTTATTAAAGAGCTGGAGAAACAGGGAGACTCCTGTTACTGCACAAACACTCTATAGCAATGATTACTATCAGAATATAGTGCTTTAACCTTTTAACAAAATATCACTTACCCTACCTTTACCCTACCTTTAAATCAACATGACCAAGTGTGCGAGTTAAATCAACATGGAACCAAATGACCCTTACGGGTCCATTTGGTTCCATTCGTACACTCGGTCATAGACCCATAAGGGTCTATTTGTTTCCTAAGTATCACCCAAGACAAACAATAGAAGAGCAAGACAGCCCAACTGGCTTTTACTTCCCGTATCTATGTGACATACAGTAAGTGGCCGCCTCTTTGAAACCAGAAGTAGGTTGGAACGTGTACACAGAAGAGTGTTCACACGGTCACTCTTCCATTGGAATTAATAGGCTCCAACCTGCTTCCGGTCTCCTTAAGAGGCGGCTACCTATGTCACACAGAAACGGAAAGTAAAGGCCAGTTGGGCAGTCTTTCTTCTTTCTTTTTTTCTCTTCATTTTGGCTGCAGCAGATTTGAACAGGAAACTACACCTTTATGAGTTTCCCGTTCAAATCTGCTGCCGAGCCAATCAAATGATGCTATAGATAAATGACACCTTCTGGAAAAACCTGGGACTTCGGTTTAGCTGGGGACCCCCTAGAACCCCCTCGAGGACCCATGTTAAGAAGAACCAGTGATAAGAGGACACATTGACACCCTAAACGATGGTATACATGGTATTTGGTGGAAAGGAGATATTTAAGGTGTCTTACCTGATGTATAATGATGAAACCAAATCTGAAACACAATATCAAGTCATTGGTTTAGTAGTGTAAGTACAGTAGCCTACATTTTAAAAGTTTTATGTTTAAGTCTATTTTCCATACGTTGTCCATGCACCCTTACAGCTGTACTGTGCATCACTGTGTGTACCACTAATCCAGTGGTGGAAAGTAACTAAGTACATTTACTCAAGTACTGTACTTAAGTACAATTGTGAGGTACTTTTACTTTACTGGAGTAGTGCCAATTTCAATACTTTTACTTCTACCCCACTACATCTCAGAGGCAAATGTTGTACTTTTTACTCCACTACAATTATTAGTTACTAGTTACTTTGTAGATTTAGATTAATTACAAAACATACAATTACCACTTCAGCCCTATTTAAACCGACTTTAAAGCCGACTACAAGCTCACAACGCCACGCCATGCCATCGCCATTGAGATTTTTAAGTAAAAACTTTGAGTACTTTTTCCACCACTGCTCTCTGCACAGCATCACAGTTACATTCCCGCATAGTTAGTGCTACAGCACTTCATATGAATAAATAAAGTAATTATGATTCAGTCAATTTGTCAATATGAAGTCAATATTTGCTGTAGACTAAAAAGAAGAGGAAAAATCAGCCAGTCCCACCTATATAAACAGGGCATTACTGGTCTTAAGGCTCGTTCTCACATCACAACATTTGTCTTTACTTGACAGTACAGTAAATAACATTTTAACGGCTCTTTAGGGAGAAGATGGAAAACACATTTACTGGGGTTCAGTGTGTTTTGGCCAGTGGTGTAAAGTTTCCAATTGTCAATACTTTTACTTCTACTACAACATCTCAGAGTCAAACATATTGTACTTTTACTACACTACAATTATTTGAAAACATTACTAGTTACTTTGCAGATTTTGATTATTATTACAAAACATACAGTAACCACATCAGCCCTATAAACTTTGGCTATTTGAAAATGGCAGATCTACAAGCTCACAACGTGTCACCATTGTGAGCTTGTAGATCTGCTATTTTCAAAGGATTTTCATACATTTTAAAAACTTGTGAAATGGGACACCCTGCATGATGAGTAGCCTACTTTTACTTGTACTTAAAGTAAATTTTCATGCCAATACTTTTGTACTTTTACTCGAGTAAATTTTGAATACCAGACTTTTACTTGTAACAGAGTTTGCAGTATTGATAGTACAGTAGTGCAGTACTTTTACTCAAGTAAAAAATGTGAGTACTTCTTCCACCACTGGTTCTGTAGCTACACAACATGTGCCTGTTTAAAGTAAACTACATCAAGGACACAAGAGGAGTTAATGTTGGCCAAAACAAGCTTCAAAATGACAAAATAAATATGGTTTTAATACTTACAAGCATATTCGTGCATGTTAACCAGCAGCGCATCCTATAAAATGTGAATTAAAATGCATTGGTTAGGAAAGGCGAGTCAGTAACAGAAGCCATGTATATGTATCTCTTTACATTATCTTTAAAAACATGAAAATGACAATATAAGTTGAAGAGTTTTGATAAAGCACTGTTATTTTTCATTATATTTACCTGAGTCCTTCGTGTTTGTATTGATGAGTTTCTGCCCCAAAACTTCGCGCTTTTAGCTTCACTCCACCTCAGTCCACACAGCCTGTCGTGTTGTTAGTAACATTTTAAACATTTCTTTATGGCTACTTTGACAAAATTCAAAAGCTTAAAACAATAATTAATCCAACTTCGGACGTCCGTTAAAGTTAGTGGGAACCTCCTTTAGACATGAGAATGTATGGAGATGATGCAGAGAGAGGGAGGTTAGCTCCAATCGGAACCTCTCCCTCCGCTGTATGGCTCCGAGATGAGGTCCCACAGCGTAGGGTGACGGCAAAGTGCGACACCGGCAAACATTGGCCAATAATTGTTGATTCTTACCTTTTTCCGCACATTGTATCCAACACATGGAGGTATTCCCCTCTGCTCTCAGATGTTTTCCATTTTAACTGTCAAAAAAGCCTAAGCAACGGGTAGAAACAAGCGTTTAAATCACTTGTTTTGTCAGCCTAGTCAAGTGGCCAGTCAACCCCCGTCCGCATGCGCACTTACTGCTCCCGCTAAGAACGCATTGGCCCCAGGCTGACTAAAAAAAGCGATTTAAACACTTGTTTCAACCAGTCACTTAAAATGTATTGACCGCTAAAATGTAAAACATCTGAGAGCAGGAGGGTTTACCTTTACATTTTGGATACAATGTGCGGAAAAAGGTAAGAATCAATTATATTGGCCAACATTCACCGGTGTCGTCATCTTCCGGCACACTACGTAGCGGGACCTCTTCTCGGAGCTACAGAGCGGAGGGATAGGTTCCAAACGGGGCTCAGAGGGAGGTGGGCGTTCCTCCTCTCTGATGCTCAGAGGTGCCAAGAAAACATGTCACTTTATTTATTACACACACTTCTGTAGGCTACTCTTAGTTTAGCCCAGTGGTTCTCAAACTTTTTCATGTCAATGACCCTTAAATTGATAGGCTATTTGGCCAGGGACCCCCATCTGAAAAAAATGGTGACAGAGGGGACCTCTATAGAAGCAAAGATTTGAGTTAAAAATGTCGCTTTAGAAATATATATAGGCTAAATATTTCCAAAGATTTTTCAAAAATAGCAACTGTGTGACGCACTGTGAGCTTGGAGATCTGCTATTTTTGAATAGCCAAAGTAAATGGATAAAGTGGTTAAAATGATTGTGATGCTATGTTAGCTACTTTTGCTGGGGAACCCCAAGAACCCCCTCAAGGACCCCTGGGATCCCCGGTCCCCACTTTGAGAACCAATTAAGCCTACTACTACAGCGGTGGTTCTCAAACTTATAATTTCAAGGACCCCCAACTTTAAATGTAGCTATTTTGACCCGCCATAAGAGATTTGTGATTTCTACATTGCAGTATTAGATACTTTTACTTAGGAAATACGAGAACTTTTTCCACCATTGGGAAAAACCCTAAGCTCTTAACCCGTACCATATGAATCTAGGCATGTGTGATTAGTAATGTATCAGCAGTTGTATGGTCGAACAGCTTTCATTCATGAATGGTTATAAAGTACCTTTACAGTAGGACATAGTATTGGAAACATTCTAAAGTGTAAAGCACGGTTTCAATAAGTGCACGATTTCGGTTTTAAAATTAACACAGCCATTTAAAAACAGTTGCTTTATTTGTAATTTTGTCCACATTTGATACAGAACCTTAAGCTTCTTAAAAGAAATCCCTGCACAGTCTTCAATATTTTATTGTGTCTTGGTAAAAGGTTTGATGTCAATCATGTGGCAGCTCAAAGTATATGAAGGGGGAGAATAAAAAGACATAATTTGTGCAAGGTTCAGTGCAAGTATTAATAATTCAAGCCCTCCAGCACTCCTGAGTGCAAAGTGTGATAGACAATGAAGGTTGTTCAATACAGTAAAGCTAGTCGTTTTTTTTTACAAGCTATAAGCAGCAAGGAAACAAAATGTACCAACAAAACTTATGAAACCCAATAATGAGACTCACGACCATTGATGTTTAAAGCACACTGTACAATGAGTACTGTATCAATTGTATTTATTATTGTACAGTCTTCAAAGTTTCTTTTAAAAACAAAATAAAACTTTATAGGAAAAAC
The DNA here is from genome assembly GCF_963454915.1 of Gymnoscopelus microlampas. NCBI lineage: Eukaryota > Metazoa > Chordata > Actinopteri > Myctophiformes > Myctophidae > Gymnoscopelus > Gymnoscopelus microlampas. The sequence goes on from NC_139946.1 coordinate 16,792,680, forward strand.
AGTTAAAAAGGTTAAAAGCTATATATGTAAAATTGCACTGGTTGGTACAACTGAATATATATAAAATCCTTAGCATAATATGGCAATTAGCCAGCATAAAAAGTTATTATTACAGGCACTCATAAAACAAAAATAAAATCAGACAAAATGAGGACTGCTTTTGCTGGAGGTGTACACCGTCTCATAGGAGGGGGTGTATGTCACCGTCTTAGAGAATGTTCTATTTCTATAAGAACTGTGAGAGCCAACGTTCTCCTTGGGTGACGTGTCTCCGCCGGCGCTCTTCTCCGAGCTGGCAGAGCCACTCCTTTCTGCTGCCCCCTGTTTAAAGGTGGCTTTGGCCAGAGCCTGGAGGGCTGTGTGGAGCGCGTCGCGTGTGGCCAGGACGCTCTGGACACAGGGCAGCCGCAGGCTGAAGGACACAGTGGAGGAAGACAGTGTGCCTTTGTGCAGAGCGCCGCTGATGTGCTCGTCTACCGCCCTGGCAGAGGAGGAGATGGCGTGCGTGCAGATGCCGAGGTCAGAGTCCCAGACTTTACCTGGATAGAAAAGTAGTGCGATTACTTTTCAGGATTCCAACAAAATAATAGCAAAAGTAGCATATCCACAAGCTCGAAACGCGGTGCGACACGTTTTGTACATCTGCTACTTGTGTGACACTGTAGTATGATCAAGTAGGGCATTAACTTACGAACAAACACAAAAAGTTAGAATATGGAGACAAGAGGATTCTGCCCGACAGCAACGATATATATTATAGCAGTGAATGTTCCATGTCTTTAGGTTGCAATTCCTTAATGGAAAGTGTGGCTTTACAAATTGTGTGGCTTTAGAAATTCTGTTAAATTTGGCATTTGTTTTGGTGCTGTGCGATTGTTGACCAACACAAATCGCATTTTCATCACATCACAAAACAATATTGCAAAAACAAAATGTTTCTTTGGCATCACATAATTCACAAGAAACGTTTTATTACAGTACTGGATGCTATGGGGTTTGGCCTTTGCAGTTCTTACAATTGATTTCTGGGAATGTTGGTGATCTAAGAATTATTTTATTGTTACACACATTGCGAGTTACAGTACCCTGTGTCCAAGGTTGTGAGTCTAAAATGTAAGCGTGATTAAAACCAGCCTCTCTGGGTTGGTAGCTAGCCATCATCTGGAGGTTCTTCTTGCGTTACCTCGGAGACTGGTGGAGAGGGAGTGGTGCAGCTGTCTGACAGCCTGGTTGAACTGGAACAGTCTGGCTGCTGTGTTCCCCAACCTCTGTAGCTGGAGCTCCAAGTCCTCTTCCTCCCCCGCGCTCTCCGGGCTGACCTCCTGCTCCTGTGTGGACACGAGTTTGAAAATGCACGCATGTATGGCACATTTTGAAATGTCCTTCTGGTTTCTGTTACGTTTGTACAAACAAAAAAAAATCAGAGACTCTGAAGACAAGCGCAACATTATAAATCATGATAAAGTCTCCTAGCTAGGCACAGGCCCGGCGTCACGGGGGGCGTGAGGGGGCGACGCCCCCTCAACCAGACGATCTCGCCCCGCAAGTCAAGACTGCAAGTTAAAAACGTTCTGGTACTTTTTAATTAATTGTGTTTCGGCATCAAGCCTTCCTCAGCGTATTAAGAAAGTGGTGTTGCGTGTACCAGGAGGGACTGATACAGACATGACAAGGACTTTAGCTTCTGTCTGCAAAAAGAAATAACTTTAAAACTATTGCACACATGCTTTGGCCCCCGTACCTGCCTTATGACTCAGTTTGCACTCTTAGTTTTAAGTTGTTTTTGCGATTGTTTTATGTCATGTATGTTTGCAACTTGTCCTGCTGCTTGTCCTGAACAGGGCATTAGGACCACCGTTTAGTCTGTTAACCACATGAACCCTACACTTCCTATTCTGGGCAAACAGGTGAACATTTGGCAAAAATATGCAAACATTTAGAGAAAATAGCTAAAAGCTCACAAGAGGATGCAACAAGACACAAGATAGGGGGGTCAGTGACCCTCTGATCGCCAGACGGCATCTCTAGCCACTCAGCAATGGCGAGGAGGATTTTGTTGTGATACTGCAGAGGACAGCCTCATTGTTCTGATGACCACCACTTAAGTTTTAAGTGCCTTGCTCAATGGCACTTCAACAGTAGTGGGTTGTGGTTAAGAGAAAGCACAATCACAGAGTCACTTTTCCCCACCCAAACTGTCACAGCTGGTCCAAGGATTCACTTCTCCAACGTTTCTCACACACACACACACAGTTCCGACTGATGTCACTGGAAAAACGAGGGGCCGTTCCAAGGGGATCAGTCCATTCCTATGACATAAACGTAACAGCGATCAACTCCATGCACTGCTGTAGAGGAGCCAATGTTGATCTCAATGAAACACAAGCAGCCCAATCCTCAGCCCTCCATTAGCAAAACCCTGAATAGTGGGAAACATACGCAGCAATAAACCCACTTATTCACTTCAGCCAGGAATTTCACTTTCCGATTGCAACACCTTCTTTGCAAAGAACATGCCGTTTTCACCTTTTCTTACCATTACACTGGAGGAAAAAAATGTTTAATGTATATAACCTCATACGTCCAAAATGGCTACTTTTCAGTATTCAAATGAGAAAATAGCAGATCTACAAGATCAACACGAGTTGCATCGTGACACGGCTTTTTTGCTACTTGTGTGACACTATCAAAGTAAGCCATTAATATACAAAAAAATATATAAGACATCCACATAAGGTTTCTACCCTACAGCAACAACAATCTGCTTTCTCTACTTGCAAATGAGGCACAGTCTGCCTCATTTCATTTCCATGTTGACCATGCCCCTTATGCATATTTGACATTGTCTTGTTATTTGACTTTGTTTGCTATATTCTTATGATTTTTTTTACTGCAAAATGTTTGGAATCCTGTAAAATATATTCTGTTACACCTGACAATAAAGTAAAAAGCTACTGGAAACACCCAAACCACATGTCACCACTACATTGTGATATGCCATAATTTTCACCAACTGCACACAAACACAACACTCAGCCCTGTCAGAAACCAATTAAGACATAACCAGCCAATAACTCACTTTCTTTTGTCGTCTAAACAATGACATTGTGTGGGTGGTGAAAACCCCCAGAGGTTATTGCCCTTCGGTGACGTGACGATGAGCATCCCTGGCAAAGCGTTGTCGTTTTGTGTGGTTTAAGATAACGGCAAACAAGCGCGTTCAGGGTGACTGATGGCAGATCATTCAACACATTCATTATCTGAACAGTGGCCCAAGGGGAGACTGGGGGGAGATAAGCCAAGAGACATTGGGTTCCACAAGCAGCCATTAACGATGACTGGCAGCTTTAACAGGCCTGCTGGGATGGTGGGGATTAATCTGTAGCATTTAAGTGTCACAATGTGAGATGTTTTTTTATGCCGTTGCTCTACAAGAGGCTAGCCGTCTACTGTATGAGAGGATCTGTGTCTGTCTGGAGATAATCTCGCAAGCTGGACCGATAAGCGCCAAACTTTGTATGCACACCGTCGGTAGGCCATAGAAGTAGACACACTAATTCTTTTCACATTCGTTTTGTGCTTTTTGAAATAGGAATATGTACTTATTGGTTCATTCATTCATGTGGTTAACCATGAATAAGACCAAACCAAGTATTAAGAGTTCAGATAATAAAAAAAAAAAGGGAGATGCTGGCACTTGAAGTTAAGACGGAACAGCCTTTATTTAATACAACGTCAACATGTCGTTTCAACCTGAAGCGGTCTTCATCAGGGCAAAGATTATCATATACACGTTTTTGCCTTCGAGTGCCCGGATCTCCCATTTTATATCTGATGTTTTTTCCTGTTTGATCCAGGTGTTTCACCATTTTAACTTCTTTCACCATTAAGTCTCCGGTGAGCACCTGGTTGCCTTGGTCGCTCAGCCAAGTATTAGTGTTGATGTGTGGCATCAGAAGAACAGAAGAGCACATTCAGTGATACGTTTCTATCACAAACAGATAGAAGAACTCCTTCATTACGAGGTTGGCCAGTTAATGTTTATATTGTAGTTATAGCCGTGTTGTTGTTTTTTTAAACTTAGGATTTTTAACTTCTTATAACTTAGTAAAAGCAGCATGATGGATATCAAATGCATTTCATCAATAGAAAAACTGACAAACCTGTATATATTCATCATGCTGCTTTTACTGACAAATCTGTATGAATGTATGGCAACTGGAGCTGTTGAACGGAACAAATTTCCTTTGGGATTAATACAGTATATATCTATCCATCTATCTATCATATCAGAATGTGTTGATGTGGGCTTGTGGTTCTACTGACTGATGTAGCTTACCGACATATGACAGTGGATGTATTTCTGAAGAGCACAGGCCAAGTCTACAGTCTGGGACTTCAGATTCTGTAGAACCTGCAAATAGAGATGGTACAGCAATATGTGTTAGCAAACTCAAGGTCTACTTCTATTTATTTGTTTACAGAATCCAAATGTTTCTATCCCAGTGTATACGATTGAATACTTTAGTATTCATAGTGTGTGTGTGTACATACACACACAATATATATATAGTATTCATAGTGTGTGTATACACACACACACACACACACACACACACACACTATTTATAATGGTACAGGTAGTACGGTCAAAGGTTATGCTAAAGGCATAACACAAAAAGCCCCAAGGGGCTTGTTTCCATCGTACTCAATTAATCAGTACCTATAATACAATACATATTGGTAGAAAACACAGTAGCATCAACAGGTATATTTACAGAGGAGGAAGGGTAGGGGCAGAGGTGTTATGCCGGTGGGCATGATACCATGACATTAATGTATGGAGCATGACAGTCATTTTCCTGTGTCACCAGGTAATGGTCATCACTTACCGGGGTCCTTGGATAAAACAGCTGAGCTTCTCTCAGCAGGTCGTTGTTGATGGTAAGACCCTCTTTCAGAAGGGACTGGACACCCGCATTGGTCCCCTCCAGTAGTGACGTGGCCACTGACAGCTGAAAATAAGAAATGACAACTGTAAATGTGAATCACTTTTATTTAAGGAAGCCATTGAATATGCCAGTAGTAGAAAGCTCTAGGGGTGTAAATCCAACTAATCGACTTATTAGAAAATTAAGTTTCTCGCTAAATAAAGCTCCAATGTTCATTAATTTGTCAGGTGGAGGAGGGTATTGGCGTTTCCCTGTCTTATTTACATGGCGTAGAGAAGGAGGCTTTAATGGTTTAATTAACATTTTGATCCAGACAGCTCCGCTGATCCACCATCCTGTGGACAACAGCAGCAAGGGTCAACCGCTCCATGAAGTGAAAATATGACTAATTTAGTGGCTTTGGTTAGATATGCCACGTTGTTATGCCCACTGAGCACCTCTAAGAGAGAGACATTTCGATGAAGTTCATACCCAGTATGTAAAAAAGAAACGGTCTGGGAATTTAGTAGCCGTCTTAATGAGAGGTTGTACAGCAGAATATGCAGCCCTGGTGAACTTATACAGTCCACAAAAAAATAATCATACATGCAGTTTTAACATTCGGTTCAATAAATCCCCCCATCTCCAACCCTAACCCTTGCTCTGCCACAAGACTAATATTCCATTCTCCCGCATTATGGAACGGGGGAGTGCTGATTACAAGGGGCCCCTGAGCCCTCACATGTACAGACGAGCTGCTGTGGTATTAATGGGGGAGTTACCTTGCCTGTGGCCCATGTGCCGAGCTCCGCAGTGTTCAGCGCGGTGCCCGTCATCGCTGCCAGCTGGCACAGAGCTCGCAGAGCGCCGTCCAGTGTCTGACCGCTCTTTCTCTGGGCCTCCGTCACCATGGAGGAGATCTCAGACTCGCAGCCCTGGGAAGGGGTAGGATAGGGTAGGGGGAAGGGTCAGGTAGGTTAATTTAACAGCAAAGTGAGCGAGTTAAGAGGCGGAGGAAAAGGAAACTTACTGTATATACTGACATGGGTGATTTAAAAATCAGAAGCCAGATCGATAACTAGCAGCAGAACCAACAAAATGGTTGACATTGATTGAAGTGGGCGAGTGCGTAAATTAGAACACCGTAAAAAGAGAGAAACTGGAGTGACGGTGGGTGTAGAGATAAAAAGAGAAAGATTACTTTATTATTATTATAAGCATTCAGTGTTTAGGTGCTGATGCTGTTAAATAATTTTTATATAAATATGAAAAATATATTAAATATATATATACACACACACACACACACACACACACACACTATATTCATGTTCTGTTAGGGGCTCAAGGTTGACAATTCCCTGCACGCGGTCATTTCCATACTCGCGGCTCCAAACAGCTCACAGCTACGACCCGTCAATCAATTTTGTGCATTCTGATTAGACGGCGTTCGCTCACGTGGCAAAACGGGGCTTAAATCGAAACATCCCCCGCCTCCCCGTTTCAGGTGTTTTCATGGTTTTGTAACCATTTTATCGGAGTGGAGGGGGAAGCACCACCAGCTGCTGTCCTTGCACAGATGTCGATACAGTCTAGTATGTGATCATTTCATTGAGCGAGATTGCACAGATTTGTGACTGTAGAGCTTCTACATAGCTTCCACATTTGAAATATACATTTTTTTCTCCCTGCCTGAAGCCCTTAGCGTCTTGAAGACTTGTCAGTTTTCAGTGTGATTCATGCTAGAAATCAAACGGAACATGAATAAATATTGACCAATTTCAACCTGGCATCTGTATTTTGTCATTATAGGCGAAGGTTTTCAAATATTTAGACACCTACTGGCTGACGATGTCAGTAAAGTTATTTGAAGCAGATGTTGCATTGGATTGATTTAGATGAACCATCTTTATTGTAATATTATATGTAATATATATTGTGATATTGTTGCAATCACCTCGGTGTCAGGAGAGACGTAAAAACTTAGGGACTTTAGCCTTAATGTTTGGCATACAGTGTGCTTATCAATAATCAAATAAGATGTAAGATCAAATGCTTTTGACTTAACAAATGTTGACCCCAAGTGCTGTACAATGAAGTTGTGTTTTACCTGAATGAGAAGCTGAAAAAAGCCTCCCATCTTCTTCACCTGCCTGCGGAGCTCCTCAGAGATGGCGTAGAGCTGACTGTAGAGCTGACCACAGGAGGGTTTAACAGCAGCTAGCCACTGCATGGTGACAAACACTGCTCTCTCTATGGCCGAGGTGGCCTTTACCAGCTGGGTCTGGGCCTCTGGGTTACACACAAACACTGTGAGAGAAAAGACACAGGCTTTATATCCGATCTACAAGCTGAAAACTTAATAACATAATTGAGGTAGTTATTTTGTAAACTTCCGCACTACAAGCAGGTCAAGCAGGTACACGTGTTGAGGAAATTTCAAACAATTACATTTTTCTGGTATATTGTTCCAGGATAATTTCTGCTAGTAAAAGTACTTTTCATTGAACAAAAGCACCCTCTAGTGGGTAGAAATTATTTATAAATGCACATTTCCACCTGCATGTAATCAAACCTTTATTTTGCATTGATCGACAGTTAAAGCTCCACATGTAGCTGATTTTTTTCTGCTTTCTCAGGGGATAAATTGCATCTTGACCATCAGGTCAAAATTCGTGTCAGATCCTGTGTCTAGGTGAGACATGACCTTTGACAGGATCAGGTCTCAATAGAAGAGCAGGGGGACAAAATACAACCGCCCCGATTGTATGAGTTATATTGTATTAACATACTCCATCATACAGATTGGACAAAATTACATTTTATTCAAAAAGTTACATAGTGCCGCTTTAACGTCACAAATTGACTAAACATCCACACATTGGACATTGAAGTATTTCCTTCAGAATTAAACCTTTCGCGTCCATGTTTGTCAAATTAAATCCCACCGTTCTCCTGGCTGTCCTCATCCAGGCCGTCATACAGCTCAGCAATGCGGCGGACGGCGGTGTACACAATGCACAGGTCTGAGGCCAGTCGGTCGGCCACGCTCTCGTCTGGTGCGCTGCTGAGACGCAGACGTGATAGTGTCTGGCCAATTAGCTCCTTGCAAATGCCTGGCAGGGCGGAGTCTGAGGAGCTAGGGTGGGTGGAAGGGGGTTGTTTCACACCCATCAGACCTGAGAGGGAGACAGAACACAGCCAATGGTTTGGTTTGGTTTAGTTTGGTTGCACATAATTGAGAAATGCATGAGAAAGGAGAAGAGAAGATTCTTTTTAAAAAATGGGGTAAAACAACAAAGAAATAAGATAATGTGCCGGAGAGGCCCAAAAACAAAAAAAAACAGGCTTATCAGGCCTTCCTAGGAAACAAACCAAAAAAATGGATAGATAGTTACTGTATATTTGATTGTTTAGGAACTTCCAGCCATTTCTTTCATGGGAATACCATTTGGATTAATCCTCCGTTGTGAAGTAGTTGCAGTATATCATTAAGGCAGAGAAAACACATGTTCACTTAGCTACAAAAGTCTCGAGTGTCTGCTTTAGCTACAAAAGTCTCGAGTGTCTGCTTAAGAAAATATAATTGTGCCTGAAAGGTTGTGAAATACTGCATGCATTGTACTCCAATCAAACCTGACCATCAAAGTGATTGTTGGCTCGTTTCTAGCTAGCCTACCCCCATCTGTATTCATTTCAGCCATTTTAACATTTACAGGCTAATCCCAGGGTGTCTAGATTATTTTCCCTTTCAAAATGTTATTGCCTCCAAATTATGTTCTTGTCTGGGTTTTGTAAATGCTTGTTAGTGGCTCTATATGCTAATGATTTGGGGAAAATATGACCATCTTAAATGAACATAGGTCTACAAGTTTAAAACTATGTGTACGAGTCATTATTTATGTACAGATCAAATAACAGTATTAACCACCATAACATATATAAAAGATGTTTGTTTTCAGTTCAGAGGACGAGGACATTAAGGGAAATAAGATTTTATGCATCCGTATGCACAGACTACTTTAAAGCAGATGTGCATTTCGGTTGCTGGCAGTCAACTGTGGAATTCTCTACAGAATTGATTTTAAAAAAAGGGTTGTATAAATATCTTTCAGTTCAAGAAAATGTATAAAGAAAGAATAATTAGAGCTGAAGGAAAGCTCTTTGCGCTTCAGCCCTGCCACAAACAGAGGTCGGTGTTCTCAGAAAGGACAATGTACTATAAACACTTCTAGGAGACATATCTGAACGCCTGAACCCAAATAAAATACTGGAGCACACCATTCACTTTAAAAATAGGTGGCATTCGGAGTGCCGCAGTGGTAAAATACCAACAATGCCTGGGGGTTCCAATCCCCCGTGGTGCATCCCGCTTTGTCGAGGGTCTATACGAACACGATTGGGGGGGGAAGCCGGGCGGGGTGGGTGATATTTGTCACTGCACATACTCCTACGGGAGTATGTGCAGTGTGTTTTTGCGATTCATCATAAGACAAAGTATAGGTTAATGATAAGGGGTAATGGGAGGTTAATAAGGGGCAATGGGCTAACTGTTTGGTTTGATTCTGAAGCGGTTGCAGCATGCATTGAAACTTAATCCTCTAATGATAATGTGAAAACGACTTATTCTGAAGCGGTTGCAGCATGCGTTGAAACTTAATCCTCTAATGATAATGTGAAAACGACTTATTCTGAAGCGGTTGCAGCATGCGTTGAAACTTAATCCTCTAATGATAATGTGAAAACGACTTAAAGGGCAAGACCACTTTGGTAGAGGTTTGGGTTGTGAAGTTACCTTGCCATGATGTAACTCCAAAGGTGGACAAGCAAGCTAAAAGAATTGCTCCATTGATTAGAAATTGATACTTCAAAATATGCTCCCCATTGACTTGCACTGTACGGTAAAACAGCTCTCAAAGTCACTCTTTTAGCACGTAAACAAACGCAAACAAAGTTGATTCAGACAATATAGAACATCACCAAACCCAGTACTGTTTTTTTTTAAATAAAAATGTTAACTTCCTGTTGATTTTGCTATTTTTATTAAGAGGAAAACCCGGACTGGATTTGTGGATCCGGATCTTCAAATAGTAAAATCAGCAGGAAGTTAACATTTTTATAAAAAAAAAAACAGTACTGGGTTTGGTGATGTTCTATATTGTGTGAATCAGCTTTGTTCGTGTTCATTTACGTGCTAAAAGAGTGACTTTGAGAGCTGTTTTACCGTCATTTACGTGCTAAAAGAGTGACTTTGAGAGCTGTTTTACCGTCATTTACGTGCTAAAAGAGTGACTTTGAGAGCTGTTTTACTGTACAATGTAAGTCAATGAGGAGCAAATTTAGAGTGATCAATTTCTAATCAATGGAGCAATTATTTTGTATTTCTTGTCAACCTTTGGAGTTACATCATGGCAAGGTAACTACACAACCCAAACCTCTACCAAAGTGGTCTTTCCCTTTAACGTCAATCATGTGGTTCAGCATTTTCTTTGGGTTCAGTCGTTGAGATGTGGCTCTCATAGATCCGTTTGAATAATCATATGGGTGTGAGTGGCCATATTTGGGCATAATCCTGGCACACAGACAAACAAACCGACACAACTTGGAACACTGGTTCTCAACGTGGGGTATGGGGACCACCAGGGGTCCAAATGGACCCTTACAGGTCTGCAACCTCACAGGGGTCCAACCAACACTGGATTTAACAGCGTTGATTGGGGTCCACAAATAGACCCATAAAGAGGTCTGTTTGGACTGCTGGTAGTCCCCGGACCAGAAGTTGGGGGTCCTTGTAAGGGCCTCCTTTAGCATTTGGATTGTATCTGAGTTAGACTTGTAACTCCTCAAGGACCACTGGGGGCCCCCAGACCACACTTTGAGAATCACTGATAAAGAAGATATAACTTACGAAAGTTGATTTGGGTAAAAGAAAGTAATCACAATACAAAACCCAGGATAAACACATAAAGGCGTAATGAAACACTGGTTTCTAATGAGGTCCTGCAGCATGTGTGCGTTACCCACTTACCAGTAGACAGTGAGGAGCTGTTGAGGAGACTCTGGATGGGATGAACTCTGATCTCATACAGACGACCAGAGATCCTCTTGCTCTTCAACAGGCTCCTACTCCTGGTAAGTAGAACAAAGTTAAAGTTATTACCTTGTTTTCACTTTAACAAATTATAAAAACAAACAGGATTAATTTGTACTCAGTGGTACACTCAATGGTGTCGCACTCCAAAAATAGCAGCTCTTCAAGGCAAGCTCACAATGCAGCACATTGCGACGCATGTAGATCAGCTTGTCATGCTTAGTCAGAGCAACGTCTACTGAGTGGAAAGATTCAGTGATTTGCTCAAGGACACGCATGCAGGACATGTGGCGGTTGATGAACAAACTGACTAACCAGTGACGTTTTGTTTACATGATAGACTCACTATGCCTCCCTGCCTTACGGTGGGTTGGGATATCAGTTCCGTTACTTACAACATACATGCTAAACTCAAAATAATGTATCCAAACTGCATAAAACTAACCTACTAACTAGCAGCCAACACCAGACCAGCTTGAAATAGTCACTCCCATTAGCATTGTAGGTACAATAGCATTGTAGGTACAATAAGACATGACCCAGGGGGGGAATATGGCCACTGGCCTAGCCAGCGAGCCAGCTACAGCCTCAGGCCTGGTTGGATGGAGGAGTTTGAAAGGGAAGCACTGAGCCCATGCCATGTTTAATTTGGCTAAGACCAGCACTAGGCCCAGCATCACCAAGAGCCCCATAAAACATGTCTGACAAGAATAATAAGTAGGGTGGGAATGCTGTCCGTTTCGAGTTAGTAGTACAGCGGTTCTGTTGTGCAGTGCATGAACCTATACAGTACAACGTTAATTGGTTTGACCAAGGGGTTTTATTCTGTAGCGCTGCTCTAGACGAATGAATTCCCCTGCCAACATACAAGCTCAAAACATGTTGCACCGTGATGCCGCACACCCGTTGAGCTTTGGAACGGTGTTTAATTTGAGCTTTGGGCCTGTTTATTTGGTTAAGATACTGTAACATCCAAACAGCAAAGTTAAATAATTATTAGTCAAGTCAACATTTTTGCATATTTGTTTTACTGCACAGTAAATTGATATTTGATTTAACAAAATAACTTTTCTGTTCCCTCTCTGCATTACGTAATGCAGACTCCCATCATATGACGGTGTAGCGGGTCAAAGCGCTGTTAAGCTTGTAGACCTGTCATTTCCAGCGAGCAACATCGTAGCTTTTCCCAATCCATCTCGTTTCCGCACTGTCTTTGTCAAGCACAAGCCCCCCTGGCTGCCCTTTCCCCTGCCTGACCCACTCAGCCTGTACACATGTGAATCCACTAAACACAAGAGGGGGAAAAAAAATGAAAAATACACAAGAGGGAAACATTCTGTGGCTTTGATCAGAAAGGAGAAAGAAAATGTGTCAAAGGCCCAAATATGTGCAATGCAGTAAATCACACCGCTGGAAATATCAATAGAGGCCTTTTTGTGAAAACAAGCAAAGTCGTCCAAAATGTTTAACAAAGACGAATTTCCACGTTCCATCAGACAGCATTGACTTTCCACATTCATCCCATTGCACATTGTTCACAATAACAGGATGCCAGAGCCTGTTTGGCGCAAGTTGGCAAAACACAAGAATTTTCTGGAACACAAGAATTTTCCGGATAGAAATCCCACATCTGAGGCTTAGTAAAGTCAGTCACTGAGTGTCTTCCTTTAAAATTACTTCTGAAAACCCACTCGTACGCCAAGCCTTTTTATAGTGTTTTATTTTATTGCCTCCATTACCCTGCCGATTCCCTTGAATGACTTTTTTATGTCTGTTCTAATTTGTTTTAATTTGATAGCAGTCGTTTTTATTTTAAGTTACTTCATTTTTTACTTTACCATTTTAATTGCCTTATTGCCATCTTCCTGCATTTTTAAGAAACAAAAAACATTTTAGATAAGTAGTTTTCAAAAAGCACTTTAAAATTAATTAAAGTTCATTATTTAACATCCACTAAAGCAGTTGTTCTCAGCCCAATTGACTGAAACCCAAAGTTCTACTAATTGGAGATTCTCTAATTGCAAGTTCGATCATTAAGACCAAGTTCTCAGTTCTCTCTCCCCATTCCATCATCTGCTAAACCTCATCAATGTCACATTTGATCCTTCTGGCTGTGCCTGATAACCCGGTCATTTATGCCCTGACATGTTTACCTAAAGTTGAACCTTACTGTGATTTCGGCCAAGCCATTAATGATACTAAACGCAGATGACATGACGTTTGAGCATAGCAACGGTTGATGGGTTTGAACGTTGTGGATGTCAACACTCCCTGCAATCACTCTGGACAGTGGACATGATATCCAAAACACTCTCGGCTCATAAAAACACTTGTGGACACAGACCCTTACGCTGTCATCATTTCAGAACCCATCTCTGCCACCCTCCACCATCAAGACACTCATTTGCATTTCCAAGGGGAAGCCACTATGCTCGGCTTAAATCAGAATTTCATATAGCCAAATTAGTTAATCTGTGAGGTTAATCCCAAAATCTCTCCAAAGTCTCTCCTGATGGGGAATCTAGGCCTGGGAGAGCTGCTGGTGAATACAATGTAATTAATAGAAAGCTTGCTGTAGTCTAGTTCATTTTGAACTTCAGAATTAACTAAACTTGTAGAATAGATAACTACTAGTTTATGTAAGAAAACGTCTGTTTTTGCTAAAATAGACGATCTACAAGCGCACAACGCGTCGCATTGTTGTGAGCTTGTAGGTCTTCGTTTGCCCCGTCATAGACAAGTCATACTGTACGTTCAGCCAAAGTGTGTGCAAGCAACTTGAGATTCGAAAGTGCCATTGAGCAAGGCAGTGAACCCATGAAAACACATTACAGGTCTCTCTGGATGAGAATGGCAGGTGAATACAAAAACTAAACCACAATGTAAATACAGGATGGATGGCAGGACCGTTGGATACATGGATGGATGAAAGAATGAACAGGACGAGGGAGAGGACGAGATAATTACCTTCGGCGAGAGAAAGAGGAGGCAGCGGAGTGTGAGAAAGAGGAGGCGGCGGAGTGTGAGAAGGAGGAGGCGGCGGAGTCTGGTAGATCTTGTTCCCACTCATCATCCGGGCAGTAAAACACCTCGTCATCTTTGGAGGCGTCCCCCTGAGCAGAGTATAAAATACTGCTCATTTACTTCAACTTAATGAGAAAAGCCTGATGGAGGGCAGGGGGCTCAGCTTCCTGGCATTCGTGCATTAGAGAGACGCTCAGGAGATTGGACATTACACTGCATTGGCATGTCAGATTTCTCATCAACACAACAGAGGAACATGACAGGGTGGTATAAAGTGCAGCTCAGAAGACATTTGACAGGCTGTGTAGAACTCATCCGAGACAAATCTTAAATTCACTATGGACAGAGATTCAGTGTGATGAATGCTGATGGCAGCTGGGAACACACGGTGGGCCACCTGGGAATCGGAAGGAGACCGCCCGCTGTCAAAGTGTCCCTGAGCAAGACACTTAACCCCTATATCGCTACCCGCCAGCAAAAGGTCTACCTTGCTATGACAGGTCAATTGGTTGTCTAACTGCATATAGAGATGCGTGTATGCATTGGTACCGAACAACATTTTTTTTATTTCCATAATACTGCATGCCGTTTTGCCCAGTTCCCAAGTATTTACCCATAAATGTTTATGTGCACACTGCACAGGGACATACTATAGAACTCTGCATGCCATTTTATCCAGCTAGTAAAATGTTTAGTTAACCACTTAAGTCACAGTATTTACAACATTAGCAGATCTCCATTTTTGAAAATTACATTATTTTGATTTATGGAGGTTGTCACCTTGACTTGCTCAAAATGGGACACTAGGATTAAAGTGGTTAATTGCGATCAAATGCCATATAGTGCACCGTCTTGATTGAATACAAAATTCAATCAATCTACTTCTGATTTTAACAGCATTAGGTCTGAAGAGACGCTTGCTAACATAGCTAAGCTGCAATGTTTGAGGACCTCTGTGGAGTTACCTGTTCCTGCTCCCTCATGGCAGCCAAGTTGTTCTGGAATTTCTCTTGGGTCCAGAAGGTGGAGATTCGCAGCTTTCTGTTTTGTACTCGAACCTGCAGCCCATCGCCCTGCTCCATGTTCTCCTTGTTATCGCTCCCATGTCTAAGAAAGAGGCGCAGAGACTTAAAAATGAAGTTCATTGTATAGCATATATTAAAAAAAGAATTTGACTTATCGACGGATTCCATTTTATGACCATATTGCTTGAATAATGAGTCACCAAGAAACCCCTCAAAAACCCATTTTATAGAGTTGGAAAAATGCATCAGCACCATACAAGTCTGCCATTTTAATGTGACATTAACAACGTATTAAAGCATCCTACAGTGCTGTTAACATGCATTTCATCATCAAATAAATGTAATATCGTCTGTCGGGTGCAAACCTCAACTGTTACTTTTCAGGATTCAAAAGTAGCAGATCTACAAGCTCGAGTGAAAACACAAAGTAGGGCGTTAATTTACTTTTAAAAAAAGCAAGAGGTTTCTGCCCGACAGCAACGATATAATAACTCAGAAGAGTGTACAGTACAGAAGGAACCTCATGGGTCCATTTGTACACTCTTGGGAGTTAAACTTGGATTTGACTGTAGCAGTGGTACCTGCTGAATACAGTGTTTTTCTTCAGTTTGGCGCTGATCTTGTTTGCCTCCTCGATCATCAGGGACAACTTCATGGCACCCCACTGCGAAGGACCTACAGCACAACACAAACCAAGCGCATCACTATCTCCAACACTTCTGGGGCACTCAGTTCTCACTGTACCAACAGTAGTACCAGATGGGTGGAGTTTAACGGCATCAAGCACAACCGTAGTTCCTGTTATGTACTGATGTGCTATACTGATGACGTCATAAGCAGGTGACACACTGTGCGGGTGTACAGTATGAGCAAAGGGACGCGGTCAGCATTCCATTCATAAATGTAAGTTTGTTGGTATGCAAAGGCATTTATTATATGAATGAAGCACCTGGATGGGCAATGTTAAGATACGATGTGGCCATCCACATTGATGAATTGTCTATTCTGTATCTGTAGCCTACTATTCTATACCTGCATATTTTCATGGCAATGACAAGCTACACGATCAGTTGGTTGTGATCCAGCTGCGTGACACGCCATAAGTGATCGCTGGATTTGCAGTCGCTTTGAAATGACGCTGGGTGAGCGTAGTGCATGCAGAGCCCATGAGGCCAACCCAGTCCATTACTCCATCCTCGCATCTAATCCTGTCCTCCTCGCTGGGGGCGGGGCTAAGGTGTGAGTGGAGTGAGTGTCAAAGTTGGGGTATTGGAATTCAGCTATAGCTTCACTTCATTGGCTCAGCAGCAGATTTGAACCGGAAACACATGAACCTGTTCAAATCTTTTTACAGTCTATGGTTCAAATCAGCTGCTGAGCTAATCAAATGAAGCTAGGAGAATCCGATCCGGAACAGGAAGCGTTGATGCCACCCTCTGGAAGTTTACTACTGGTATAAAAATGCCACCCTCTGGTGGCATAAAACCCTCTGCTGGTATAAAAATAGCAAGTATTATGGTGTCTAAACCATAATGTACATATACCGCTGCTGTTCATAGGAGCAATGCACGCATCTTACGTAGACAGTAACAGCTATAGATACAGTTGTTATACAGACCCAAAGTGCACACGACCCAGCATCTTTCTTGCATTGGAGTTATGGCAAGTTGCCTGGAACATTATGGCGGCGACACCGACGTACAATCCAGCGGCCAATGTGGCATCTTATAAGATTTCTAAAAACCTTTGACCCACATTGCGTTGCAAAACTCCACCCAATTTCCCAAGCAGGGACAAAACAAAAAATGCTATTCCACATCTCACCATTCTGGAGAGGAGCACGAGTCTCCCTTTCAGTCTTCTTCTTCTGGATCTCATCGAGTTCTCGGCCCAGCTTCCTCTTCTCCTCCTCCAGAGCCTCGACGATCTTGGCCTGGCGCAGCCGGCGGTCCTCCATGGCCTGGGGGCACACAGCGATAACGCACACCACATTAAAAACACAATCAGATGGGACGAGCACGTCAGGGCTGAAGCCTGCGGCTCTGCCACGGCCCCTTCCTGAAAAATTCCTCCCCCGATGACTGACCACTTATACGCTGGATTAGCCATTAGTGTATTTGCTTAGACCTCTCAAGGTCCTTGAAGAAGGGGAAGTAATTTACAGTCGTTGGAATAATCTAGGGTTTTCCCATTACCAAAGTCCAGAGGACCCAGATGGGGGAAAATATGTCGATTGCTGATTGAAATATCATGCAGAGAATGGATAGGACGTTAATATGCAAGCAAGTGGCCTCTTAAGTAGGCAAGCTGCAGTCTCTTCTGCAGAAGAGTTTCCTTGAAATATATTTTAGTTGGTCGACTTAGCATACCCCCCTGATATCTTGATCTACTATTGGATGGAACCTTATAATTGCAACTTCTTGTAAAAGGACCCTTTTTTCCTCCTTTGTTTATATTGTGACAAAAATGCAGTCACAGTAGTGCAAAGGAATATGTTAAAAGGGCCAATGTTGATATTCAATATGTCGGTTATGTACTGCTATAGTGTCCCCCAATGTTATCTACAGTTCGGGCTGTCACAATTTCAAATTTAGGTTGACGATTCATTGTCACACAAATAATTGCGATTTTATTGCGTTTTTGGCATTGAACATTATGAATACAATTGAAATTTCCGTTTGTATATTTAAGTTATTTGTCATATCTGCCCTGTGCAATTAGTGATTATGAAGCCTAAAAACCAAAGAAATGACTGACATTCTGTACTTTTAGCTGATCTACAAGCTTACAAAGTTTCACAAAGTGACACGTTGTATGCTTGTGGATCTGCCATTTCTGCTTTTTTTATATTTGGAAAATGTTTGTAATAGTCATGACAGCCCCATCTAAAGCATGTGATAACACATTTTCATACCCAGGGTTTTTAAGAGATTATAGAAACTAATTTCCCCTCGACAATGCCCAGAACAGCTAAAACACTAATTTGATGGTACTACTAACATAAGTGTGTGGCAGTCTAGCTTGTGGCAGTCTAACTAGAATAGAATGTAAGATAAAAAACAAGTTAACTCATTCAGTGCCATGAAATAAAAAAATAATTGCGAACTGTGCCAGCAATGTTTACATTTTCTTATACCTTTTTCAAGTAGTCACAGAATATGTATCTCCAGTATAATCGATCCCCTGATGGGTGCTAATCACTCAGGGTTGCACTGTGTGGTTTCACAAATGTCAACAAGGTCATTGGACCTTGTTGACATTAATGGTCTGCCTTTTGAAAACATAGAAAAATACATAGTAAATATAAAAAAAAACTTGTCAAGAGACCTAAGGAGTGTGTTGACCAATTTGACGCAATCACTATTCTTGCAAACCAGCAACACCAGGTATAGTGCACTGACTCTGCTTACTGACAGAACATTTTAACAAGTTGAAAGTGGTTAGTTGATTCTAGACAGAAGCATTCAGGAATTAGCAGATACAGTGTAATAATAATATAAAAGCCCATGAACCCAGAAAGGTTGTTAACAGTTGTCAAGTGTCTGCATCTCTCGAGCCCTGGAAGGAACAGCATCCAACAGGGAGGGAAGAGAGCAAAGTAGTCTGTCCCCATGTAAAGCCAGTAACACTGCACTGAACAGGAGGTACTGGTGTTAGAAAGGGAGAAAAGTGTCCCTTTTTTTGACCAAGGTTTTATCTGAATGAATTGGGTTTGACCAACATTGCACATGAAACTTTCTACAGTTCCTGGGGTGTCCTGACCTGAGCCTCCATGTGCAAGCGTAAGTGCTTCTTCTGGGTGTCCACTGCCTGCTCCAACTCCTTCTTATCCATCTGCAGCTGGACCATTTGGGTAGCCACGCGCTGCTGGTCCTGCTCCTGAACACGCTTGCGATCTTCCTCCCCTTGCTGTAGGGGGAAAATGTATAAATTAATCAAACTAGTGCATACAAATACATAGATCTCCATATATCGAGCATAAAAGGGACACAGGTCGCCAGACGGACAGCTACATAATATGGGAACAGAAGGGACCAGGACAGACAGGTACTCTGACAAAGGCCTCCAACACTAGGACTCAGACATTTGGTCGGACCGTAGGTGTGAACCTCTAGTCATATCAACATGAACACATGCCATTTATTACTGTCATAAAACATTAAGCAAATAGTCTAGGGCCCATTTACTATAATGTTGTACTTTATTCTTTTAATCTATGCAATTCATTTATGACCATAAAATTATAATTATCCATATATCTGACGATTGATTTTCTAGATTATCTTAATTTACTATGGCCCTAACTTAAAGTCACAAGTAATGATTGGTGTACTGTACCAGTTCTGTCTGCAGAGATTTGATGCGGGCTTCATAGAGACTCCTCTGCTCCTGCAGCTCCTGCTGAGCTACCTCCTTGGCCATCTGAATGCCCTGCATCATCTCTTGTTTGGCCTTCACCTGGGCCTCCTCCATCTCTGCCTCTAGCCTGGAGACACACACACACACACACACACACACACACACAAACCCCAGCGTCCATATTCAGGGGGGGAATATTTGCCAAAAACGGCAGATCTACAAGCTCACAATGCGTCGCGATGCACCCTGAGATTGTAGATCTGGCGTTTTTGGTAAAGAAATTCGGTATGGACGGAAAAAGTGGTCAACGTGCAGTTGTAACCAAGTCAAGTTCTCTAAGAGTACATGGTTTTGAGTGGTTAAGGAATGCTTCAGTATGTTGAAAGTTTCATACACTTTCAAATATATATATATATATATATATATATATATATATATATATATATATATATATATATATATATATATATGTTTTTTAAAGGGTGAAATAACAGATCCACAAACTCACAACACGTCAACGCATTGCAAGCTTATTTTTTTTACATTTTGAAAGTAAAGTTAAATGTGTCAGTCATGTCTTTGTACATTTAAGTTATTTGTCATATCTGCCCTGTAGAATGTTTTTCTACAAAGCCTAAAAGCCAAACAAATGTAATTGTTATCCATATGTTCAATGCCAAAAACACAATTAAATCGTTAATCATTTGTGACAATTAATCATCAAGTAAAATGGCATGATCATCATAGCCCTATACTTCACCCCCAAAATGTTAATGACCGTTTTTCAATTATTTACTCAACCTGTGAAAACTTGAATTCATGGAGAAAAATTTAGCTGTTATGGAGTTAAATTAACACTGATAATGCTAAGCATAGATTTGGGGTCCCAGAGATCATGGTATCAAATAAGGGTAAGTGGCCTAATGCATATCAAGCTGGGAGTCCTTGAGGTTAAAATGTTTGAGAATCTCTACAGTACTTCCATAAAAAGATTCCTTGGCATACGTTTTCAAATGGGGGTGCGCAGGCTAATTTGCGTCAATTTGGGGGTCAGTTACATTAAAACGTTTGAGAACCACTGCTCTAAAAGGTGGTAGAAGGAGCATGATATATCCCCCCCCCCCCCCCCCCCCCCCATCTACTTTCCATAACACTAGATGTTTAACTTAGAGACATTTTTATGGTCATTTTCTGGTACCAAGTCATCTCAAGCAGTGTAATTCAGTGATGTCAGAGGACTGCATTTTCCTTTCATTTTAAAAGCTCATAACTCCCAAGTACCTACTGCCAAAAAAACAAAAAGTGGAAAACGTGTACTTTTACAGGAGAGTCTAAGAGCGCATTTATGGGCATTAATTCCCCAAGACAGTACATGTGTAACAGTACCAGAAGACAAAAAGCTATAATCTGGTGCCTTCTTTGTATTCTAAGCAAGATGTTGCCACTTATACAATGTTAGAAACCACCAACCGCAGCGGTCAATCAATGAAAAGGCCCATTTCATTGCTGTCGGGCAGAAACCTTGTATCTCAATATTGAAATATTTTATGTTTTACGTAAATTAATGCCCTACTTAATCATACAAGAGTGTCGCGCTAAAGTAGTGAAAATAGCAGATCTACAAGCTGACTGCGAGTAGTTCTGGACATAAGGTTTTGGACATACAAGGTTTCGACCAGACAGGGACAATTTCCTGCCTTGACCAAAAGATTATAGTCTCTGAAAATATTACACATTAAACAGTACAGAGTGGTATTTATCCTATTAAGGATAAATACCTATATACCACTCTATTTTTAGAGTGGTATTTGTCCTATTAAGACCTGCAAATGTATAGATTAAGCTTTTAATTGCTGGTTTGGATGCCCCTTTAGACTCACTGGGCTCTTTGAGCAGAGAGCAGTTCGTTTTTGGCAAACTCAAAGTCCTTCTGTCCATCACGGGCACCTGTCCAGCAAGAGACCCGTGTCCCAGCCTGCACCTCTGCCGGGTGGTTGAAGCGGAAATAATGGTCTCCGCCCAGAATCAACCGGTCACCCTGTCCAAGGAACGGCAAAGAACAAAGGTGATAAAAGTGTAATTAAGAGAGATTCATGTAGTGCTAATCACAGAGTCACTTGGTGAGAAGCAAAGGACATACAAGCGTATTAAAAGCAAAGTGGTATACGACAAGAAGTAGGGGGGCCATGTCCACAGAGCACGCTTATTGAGATGAGTGCTTTGATATCATGTCCATAGCATTCGCACAGCGTGATGCCCGCACTGTTCTAACCTTTCAGCGTTATTAGTACAAATAGCTTAGCTGTAACAATGTAAAAATGATTAAAATGTTGGTTGTAAATTATGGGGTTGTCACACTCAATCGGGAGGATCAAATGACCGGCACTCCTCTCCAAAAGTTGAACTGTTTCCAGCTTGAAGCACACCAGAGAAATGCCGGGCATTGGGAGCTCGAAGGTTGGTGCTGGGAAGAGGAGCGCACCAGCGTGTCTTTACCATAGAAATACATGGAAGATTGGTGCTGCCAACTAAAAGGAGCCCTCTGTGGACACGGCTCATAAATTACATCACAAATGTTTTAAATGTTAATCGTTCCATGGTGCCAGGATAAACCTGTCGATATATTTACATGGTGAAGCACTATGCAGTCAGAGATGATGTTTCCATTAACGTAGGTCTTGGCGTTCTCCATGGGAGTGATGCTGACCGTTCCATTAATGTTGGATATGACACTGAAACAGACACAAGACAGGAAAAAGACAAAAATGTGGTTGTAATTTTATTTTTCAAATGTAATGTTTTTTCCATTACAAAGCAACCCATCTAATAGTTTCAATAATAACAAAAAAAATATATATATATATATATAATATATTAAAAGGGCCATTTAGTAACAGCCATGCATGCTCACTAAAGCTATAACTCGGGCCAGATTTGAATGAAACATATTTTAACCAATCTGTGTCGTAAAGTATATGAATACTGTACGTAACTACAGTAGCACATGGGCAGTGGTGGGAGGTAGCCTAGTGTTGGGTAGGCTACCTCCCACCACTGCACATGTGCTACTGTAGTTATTTGAAGCAGACCTCCAAAGATAAGCATTCACGTTTTAGTGAAGTTATAAATACATTTAAAAAAGTGCTTATGCTAACCGATTTTTATTACAAAAATTGCATCTGACAATTTATCATTTATAAATTGATTAATTGAACAAACGGATAAGATTATAGATGTGTCTATAGTCTATATCTATATTTCTCAGCCTCACCAGTGTTGGTCGGCAATGAGGGCTCCAGACAGCTGGATGTCATGGAGGGAATCGAACTTGCATTTGCCCACCCTCGTCTGTCCCTCTCTGACCATGTAGAGCAGCATCTCAGACAGCTGGGGGTCCTCGTTCAGGTTCACCAAGTTAGGAAGACTGTTGTCCACCTTGAAGGTCACGCCTGCCCTCTGGGGACGGACAGACGCATGGAATAAAGCAAAAATAAATTCTCCCGAATATTGTATGGCCAAGTCCTAATTTCGCGATTTGTGAAACACCAACACTAGCGGCGCAAAATTATGTTGTTTTAGTAATATAGTCTATACCCGTGGGGGGATATGCGTGCGTGGGTGAAGTATTCCTCTACATCCGCTTACCTGCAGCGCCTCAGCCTCTTCTCGCTTGCGAATATCCGCCTGCTCGAGTTTCTCTCTCCACGCCCTGAAAAACAAATTACATTTATTAATAACATACAATTACGACATGTTCTACCTGTTAATCAACAAATGATCTAAAGGACTGACCGGTTGGTCTCGGCCATCTGCCTCTCCTGGCTGATGAGTCTGCTCCTCAGGGCAGAGATCTCCTGCTGGTAGCCTCTCACCCTCTCCGGCTCCACACCCTGGGCGCTCATCTGGGCCGAACGGAGCTTCTCCACCTCGGCCTTCAGCTCTGGATACAGACACACAGTATATGTGAATACATACAGATACACATTTATACTGATACACAGTATGGAATAAACGTACACACAGTACTGTATGTATGTAACATTCAGGGTGAAACGACTGATCAAATATTTTACAATTTCTTAATGTCATTTTTTGCGTGCGTGGATACTAGGAACACCACACACATAACATGAAAGCCAACACCACACGCACACAGAGACAATCCAAAATATTGCCATTATAATACCTCAACCTAAAATATTGTTTCTAAAAAACTACTACTATGAATTGTTAAGTGAAATATTCTCACCAGTCTAACCATGTTTTCTTACCTAACCAACATGAAGTTGTTTCAGTTATTTTACTAACCAACGTTGCTCTCGACTATGATATTGTAAGACAAGATCTACCAACGTTGCTCTCAACTATGATATTGTAAGACAAGATCTACCAGACAGGTACCACAGGAGGAAACTTAAATCCACAACAAGAGCTCCCCCTAGTGCTCAGAACGGTAAACAGGGCAATCTTCTTGTGAAAAATAATACTTGCATGACAGTTAGCTGCCGTGGTGCAGCTGACAGTGCATAAATATGGCCCAGAGGCAAGGTTAGGGCCAAGCCTTAATTGAACTGGGTGGTGAATAAGGTGGTGATGGATGGATGGGCGGACAGGAGGATGGGTGTCAGAGGGAGAGACACACACACACACGTTTGCATTACTATACTTGTGAGCACATAAACAGTTTAGGAGAGCAATTTTAGGAATACCATTTTTTGGTTTTGCTTTGTTAACTGTAAGCCAAAAGTAAACATATCCATCTACAACCTCACAACGAGCCACGATGCAACGCGTTGTGAGCTTGTAGATTTGATATTTTTTGGTGTGTGACATCATCAAGTATAAAATAGGGAAAACGCTAACCCCAACCCCTAAACCTCACCCCCAAATGCCTAACCCTAAACCCCAACACAAATCTTTTCCTGAGTGTGACCATAAAAAACACCATTTCTCTTGTGAGGACCAGGAAAATGGTCGTAACAATGGTCTATTTCTCAAATTCTACTATACTTGTGGAGACATTTGGTCCTCACAAGGATAGTAATACAAACAGTCACAGAGCAAGGAAGGAGACGAGGAAAGAGAATGAGTGGTATGCAGACAGCCGCAGCAGAGGGAGTGTGAACTAGACGCGTCGCAATTTGCAATTGCAAAGTGTGGTTGCCAATTACATTGTCACGTCACTCCTGAGATCACTTGCGTTTCATTTTGAAGGGACTGACCCCCCCAAAAATCATGTTTTTGCATCAAACGGTGACATTTTGCGCATTCGTGGCGCCCCCTATGGGTCAAAGTGGAAATGCTTTTGGGGACTCGTTGAGTAAATCACCCTCGACATGTGATTCAAATTTGGGATCGATTGGACGTTTCGTTCGTGATTTTTGACATTTTTGGTAAAACGGGTCCCTCCCACTAACTTTGGAAACAATTTACGGAAGAACGGTAAGGACTATCATAATGCCGTTTGGATATGTTTATCGCAGGGGTCCATAGATCACGTGTACCGATTTTTGTGAGATTTGGAAAAAAAAATTAGGAAAAGGAGCAAAAAGTGTGTTTTGAAGAAAATTCAAAATGGCGGAAAATCTATCCTGACGCAAATGGGCGTGGCCTATATGGGGAGATGCGTTGTGACCCAAGGAATCCAGGGGAAAATAAATTTTGATTTTACGACCTACGGTTCAAGAGTTATAGGCCAAAACGTAAAGTGGGCTGTTATAGCGCCACCATGTGGCCGACTGGTGTGATTATTTTTTAAATAATTTTGCAAAAAACTATTAACCTCCCCTCCAAGTCTTGTAACTGTAGCCCTTACGGTTTCCGAGAAAAATATACTTTAATGGGAGTTTGTGCAATTCCCATGAAAGTGAATGGGGAAATTTAATGCACTAATAAATCAATATCAAAAAATCTATCCATACGCAAATGGGCGTGGCCTATATGGGGAGTTGCGTAATGACCCAAGGAATCTAGGGAAAAATACATTTTGATTTTACGACCTACGGTTCAAGAGTTATAGGCCAAAAGGTAAAGTGGGCTCTTATAGCGCCACCATGAGGCCGAATGTTGTAATATTTGTTTCAATAATTTGGCAATAAACTATGAACCTCCCCTCAAAGTCTGGTAACTGTAGCTCTTACGGGTTCTGAGAAAAAAATACTTGAATTTTAGTGTTTTCACTTTTCCATTGAAGTGGATGGGGAAATTTAATGCACTAATAAATCAATATCAATTAAACTATGCAACCAATCTCTTAGCCTTATGCAAGTGCACGATTCCCGGTCAGACCGGTCATTTTGACATATAGCACTAAATTGGGAAAAATAAACTGTGGGAGGAGTAGCGGCCCGAAGTATTGTTTATCTATAAATAAATAAACTAGACGCGTCGCAATTGGCAATTGCAAAGTGTGGTTGCGCCGACGCCGGTCGGGACTCGAGTAATACGCCGGGAGGAATACCGTCGGAGACTGCGCCAATTACATTGTCACGTCACTCCTGAGATCACTTGCGTTTCATTTTGAAGGGACTGACCCCCCAAAAAATCATGTTTTTGCGTGAAACGGTGACATTTTGCAAATTCGTGGCGCCCCCTGTGGGTCAAAGTGGAAATGCTTTTGGGGACTTGTTGAGTAAATAACCCTCGACATGTGATTGAAATTTGGGATCGATTGGACGTTTTGTTCGGGATTTTTGACATTTTTGGTAAAACGGGTCCCTCCCGCTAACTTTGGAAACAATTTACGGAAGAACGGTAAGGACAATCATAATGCCGTTTGGATAGGTTTATCGCAGGGGTCCATAGATCACGTGTACCGATTTGTGTGAGATTTGGAAAAACATTGTAGGAAAAGGAGCAAAAAGTGTGTTTTGAAGAAAATTCAAAATGGCGGAAAATATATCCTGACACAAATGGGCATGGCCTATATGGGGAGATGTGTCGTGACCCAAGGAATCCAGGGGAAAATAAATTTTGATTTTACGACCTACGGTTCAAGAGTTATAGGCCAAAAGGTAAAGTGGGCTGTTATAGCGCCACCATGTGGCCGACTGGTGTGATTTTTTTCATAATAATTTTGCAAAAAACTATTAACCTCCCCTCCAAGTCTTGTAACTGTAGGCCTTACGGTTTCCGAGAAAAAAATACGTGAATGGGAGTTTTTGCAATTCCCATTCAAGTGAATGGGGAAATTTAATGCACTAGTAAATCAATATCAAAAAATCTATCCATACGCAAATGGGCGTGGCCTATATGGGGAGTTGCGTAATGACCCAAGGAATCTAGGGAAAAAGAAATTTTGATTTTACGACCTACGGTTCAAGAGTTAAAGGCCAAAAGGTAAAGTGGGCTGTTATAGCGCCACCATGAGGCCGAATGGTGTAATATTTGTTTCAATAATTTGGCAATAAACTATGAACCTCCCCTCAAAGTCTGGTAACTGTAGCTCTTACGGTTTCTGAGAAAAAAATACTTGAATTTTATTGTTTTCACTTTTCCATTGAAGTGGATGGGGAAATTTAATGCACTAATAAATCAATATCAATTAAACTATGCAACCAATCTCTTAGCCTTATGCAAGTGCACGATTCCCGGTCAGACCGGTCATTTTGACATATAGCACTAAATTGGGAAAAATAAACTGTGGGAGGAGTAGCGGCCCGAAGTATTGTTTACACATAAATAAAGTAACAAACAAAGTTTATCTATAACGATAGTCTGGTTGCCCTGTTAGGGCAACCACACTAACTAGACGCGTCGCAATTGGCAATTGCAAAGTGTGGTTGCGCCGACGCCGGTCGCGGGTCGTTGCGTAATGACCCAAGGAATGTATGGAAATTGAAATTTTGATTTTACGACCTACGGTTCAAGAGTTATAGGCCAAAACGTAAAGTGGGCTGTTATAGCGCCACCATGTGGCCCACTGGTGTGATTATTTTTTAAATAATTTAGCAATAAACTATTAACCTCCCCTCCAAGTCTTGTAACTGTAGCCCTTACGGTTTCCGAGAAAGAAATACTTGAATGGGAGTTTTCGCAATTCCCATTAAAGTGGATGGGGAAATTTAATGCACTAATAATTCAATATCAAAAAATCTATCTAGACGCAAATGGGCGTGGCCTATATGGAAAGTTGCGTAATGACCCAAGGAATCTAGGGAAAAAGAAATTTGGATTTTACGACCTACGGTTCAAGAGTTATAGGCCAAAAGGTAAAGTGGGCTCTTATAGCGCCACCATGAGGCCGAATGGTGTAATATTTGTTTCAATAATTTTGCAAAATACTATTAACCTCCCCTCCAAGTCTTGTAACTGTAGCCCTTACGGTTTCCGAGAAAGAAATACTTGAATGGGAGTTTTCGCAATTCCCATTCAAGTGAATGGGGAAATTTAATGCACTAATAAATCAATATCAAAAAATCTATCCATACGCAAATGGGCGTGGCCTATATGGAGAGTTGTGTAATGACCCAAGGAATCCAGGGAAAAAGAAATTTTGATTTTACGACCTACGGTTCAAGAGTTATAGGCCAAAAGGTAAAGTGGGCTGTTATAGCGCCACCATGAGGCCGAATGGTGTAATATTTGTTTCAATAATTTGGCAATAAACTATGAACCTCCCCTCAAAGTCTGGTAACTGTAGCTCTTACGGTTTCTGAGAAAAAAATACTTGAATTTTATTGTTTTCACTTTTCCATTGAAGTGGATGGGGAAATTTAATGCACTAATAAATCAATATCAATTAAACTATGCAACCAATCTCTTAGCCTTATGCAAGTGCACGATTCCCGGTCAGACCGGTCATTTTGACATATAGCACTAAATTGGGAAAAATAAACTGTGGGAGGAGTAGCGGCCCGAAGTATTGTTTACACATAAATAAAGTAACAAACAAAGTTTATCTATAACGATAATCTGGTTGCCCTGTTAGGGCAACCACACTAACTAGACGCGTCGCAATTGGCAATTGCAAAGTGTGGTTGCGCCGACGCCGGTCGGGACTCGAGTAATACGCTGGGAGGAATACCGTCGGAGACTGCGCCAATTACATTGTCACGTCACTCCTGAGATCGCTTGCGTTTCATTTTGAAGGGACTGACTCCCCCAAAAATCATGTTTTGGCATCAAACGGTGACATTTTGCGCATTCGTGGCGCCCCCTATGGGTCAAAGTGGAAATGCTTTTGGGGAGTCGTTGAGTAAATCACCCTCGACATGTGATTTAAATTTGGGATCGATTGGACGTTTCGTTCGTGATTTTTGACATTTTTAGTAAAACGGGTCCCTCCCACTAACTTTGGAAACAATTTACGGAAGAACGGTAAGGACTATGAAAATGCCGTTTGGATATGTTTACCGCATGGGCCCAGAGATCATGTGTACCGATTTCTGTGACATTTGGACAAAATATGTTGGAGGAGGAGCTAAAAGTGTGGTTTGAAGAAAATTCAAAATGGCGGAAAATTTATCCAGACGGAAATGGGCGTGGCCTATATGGGGAGTTGCGTCGTGACCCAAGGAATCCAGGGGAAAATAAATTTTGATTTTACGACCTACGGTTCAAGAGTTATAGGTCAAAACGTAAAGTGGGCTGTTATAGCGCCACCATGTGGCCGACTGGTGTGATTATTTTTTAAATAATTTAGCAATAAACTATTAACCTCCCCTCCAAGTCTTGTAACTGTAGCCCTTACGGTTTCCGAGAAAGAAATACTTGAATGGGAGTTTTTGCAATTCCCATGAAAGTGAATGGGGAAATTTAATGCACTAATAAATCAATATCAAAAAATCTATCCATACGCAAATGGGCGTGGCCTATATGGGGAGTTGCGTAATGACCCAAGGAATCTAGGGAAAAATAAATTTTGATTTTACGACCTACGGTTCAAGAGTTATAGGCCAAAAGGTAAAGTGGGCTCTTATAGCGCCACCATGAGGCCGAATGGTGTAATATTTGTTTAAATAATTTGGCAATAAACTATGAACCTCCCCTCAAAGTCTGGTAACTGTAGCTCTTACGGTTTCTGAGAAAAAAATACTTGAATTTTAGTGTTTTCACTTTTCCATTGAAGTGGATGGGGAAATTTAATGCACTAATAAATCAATATCAATTAAACTATGCAACCAATCTCTTAGCCTTATGCAAGTGCACGATTCCCGGTCAGACCGGTCATTTTGACATATAGCACTAAATTGGGAAAAATAAACTGTGGGAGGAGTAGCGGCCCGAAGTATTGTTTACACATAAATAAAGTAACAAACAAAGTTTATCTATAACGATAGTCTGGTTGCCCTGTTAGGGCAACCACACTAACTAGACGCGTCGCAATTGAGGGCAATTGCAAAGTGTGGTTGCGCCGACGCCGGTCGCGGGTCGTTGCGTAATGACCCAAGGAATGTATGGAAATTGAAATTTTGATTTTACGACCTACGGTTCAAGAGTTATAGGCCAAAACGTAAAGTGGGCTGTTATAGCGCCACCATGTGGCCCACTGGTGTGATTATTTTTTAAATAATTTAGCAATAAACTATTAACCTCCCCTCCAAGTCTTGTAACTGTAGCCCTTACGGTTTCCGAGAAAGAAATACTTGAATGGGAGTTTTCGCAATTCCCATTAAAGTGGATGGGGAAATTTAATGCACTAATAATTCAATATCAAAAAATCTATCTGGACGCAAATGGGCGTGGCCTATATGGAAAGTTGCGTAATGACCCAAGGAATCTAGGGAAAAATAAATTTTGATTTTACGACCTACGGTTCAAGAGTTATAGGCCAAAAGGTAAAGTGGGCTCTTATAGCGCCACCATGAGGCCGAATGGTGTAATATTTGTTTCAATAATTTTGCAAAATACTATTAACCTCCCCTCCAAGTCTTGTAACTGTAGCCCTTACGGTTTCCGAGAAAGAAATACGTGAATGGGAGTTTTCGCAATTCCCATTAAAGTGGATGGGGAAATTTAATGCACTAATAAATCAATATCAAAAAATCTATCCATACGCAAATGGGCGTGGCCTATATGGGGAGTTGCGTAATGACCCAAGGAATCTAGGGAAAAAGAAATTTTGATTTTACGACCTACGGTTCAAGAGTTATAGGCCAAAAGGTAAAGTGGGCTGTTATAGCGCCACCATGAGGCCGAATGGTGTAATATTTGTTTCAATAATTTGGCAATAAACTATGAACCTCCCCTCAAAGTCTGGTAACTGTAGCTCTTACGGTTTCTGAGAAAAAAATACTTGAATTTTATTGTTTTCACTTTTCCATTGAAGTGGATGGGGAAATTTAATGCACTAATAAATCAATATCAATTAAACTATGCAACCAATCTCTTAGCCTTATGCAAGTGCACGATTCCCGGTCAGACCGGTCATTTTGACATATAGCACTAAATTGGGAAAAATAAACTGTGGGAGGAGTAGCGGCCCGAAGTATTGTTTACACATAAATAAAGTAACAAACAAAGTTTATCTATAACGATAGTCTGGTTGCCCTGTTAGGGCAACCACACTAACTAGACGCGTCGCAATTTGCAATTGCAAAGTGTGGTTGCGCCGACGCCGGTCGGGACTCGAGTAATACGCCGGGAGGAATGCCGTCGGAGACTGCGCCAATTACATCGTCGCGTCACTCCTGAGATCGCTTGCGTTTCATTTTGAAGGGACTGACCCCCCCAAAAATCATGTTTTTGCATCAAACGGTGACATTGTGCGCATTCGTGGCGCCCCCTATGGGTCAAAGTGGAAATGCTTTTGCGGACTCGTTGAGTAAATTACCCTCGACATGTGATTCAAATTTGGGATCGATTGGACGTTTCGTTTGTGATTTTTGACATTTTTGGTAAAACGGGTCCCTCCCGCTAAATTTGGAAACAATTTACGGAAGAACGGTAAGGACTATCATAATGCCGTTTGGATATGTTTATCGCAGGGGTCCATAGATCACGTGTACCGATTTTTGTGAGATTTGGAAAAAACAATTAGGAAAAGGAGCAAAAAGTGTGTTTTGAAGAAATTTCAAAATGGCGGAAAATCTATCCAGACGGAAATGGGCGTGGCCTATATGGGGAGTTGCGTCGTGACCCAAGGAATCCAGGGGAAAAGAAATTTTGATTTTACGACCTACGGTTCAAGAGTTATAGGCCAAAACGTAAAGTGGGCTGTTGTAGCGCCACCATGTGGCCGACTGGTGTGATTTTTTTCATAATAATTTTGCAAAAAACTATTAACCTCCCCTCCAAGTCTTGTAACTGTAGGCCTTACGGTTTCCGAGGAAAAAATACTTGAATGGGAGTTTGTGCAATTCCCATTCAAGTGAATGGGGAAATTTAATGCACTAATAAATCAATATCAAAAAATCTATCCATACGCAAATGGGCGTGGCCTATATGGGGAGTTGCGTAATGACCCAAGGAATCTAGGGAAAAAGAAATTTTGATTTTACGACCTACGGTTCAAGAGTTATAGGCCAAAAGGTAAAGTGGGCTGTTATAGCGCCACCATGAGGCCGAATGGTGTAATATTTGTTTCAATAATTTGGCAATAAACTATGAACCTCCCCTCAAAGTCTGGTAACTGTAGCTCTTACGGTTTCTGAGAAAAAAATACTTGAATTTTATTTTTTTCACTTTTCCATTAAAGTGGATGGGGAAATTTAATGCACTAATAAATCAATATCAATTAAACTATGCAACCAATCTCTTAGCCTGATGCAAGTGCACGATTCCCGGTCAGACCGGTCATTTTGACATATAGCACTAAATTGGGAAAAATAAACTGTGGGAGGAGTAGCGGCCCGAAGTATTGTTTACACATAAATAAAGTAACAAACAAAGTTTATCTATAACGATAGTCTGGTTGCCCTGTTAGGGCAACCACACTAACTAGACGCGTCGCAATTAGCAATTGCAAAGTGTGGTTGCGCCGACGCCGGTCGCGGGTCGTTGCGTAATGACCCAAGGAATGTATGGAAATTGAAATTTTAATTTTACGACCTACGGTTCAAGAGTTATAGGCCAAAACGTAAAGTGGGCTGTTATAGCGCCACCATGTGGCCCACTGGTGTGATTATTTTTTAAATAATTTAGCAATAAACTATTAACCTCCCCTCCAAGTCTTGTAACTGTAGCCCTTACGGTTTCCGAGAAAGAAATACTTGAATGGGAGTTTTCGCAATTCCCATTAAAGTGGATGGGGAAATTTAATGCACTAATAATTCAATATAAAAAAATCTATCTAGACGCAAATGGGCGTGGCCTATATGGAAAGTTGCGTAATGACCCAAGGAATCTAGGGAAAAATAAATTTTGATTTTACGACCTACGGTTCAAGAGTTATAGGCCAAAAGGTAAAGTGGGCTCTTATAGCGCCACCATGAGGCCGAATGGTGTAATATTTGTTTCAATAATTTTGCAAAATACTATTAACCTCCCCTCCAAGTCTTGTAACTGTAGCCCTTACGGTTTCCGAGAAAGAAATACGTGAATGGGAGTTTTTGCAATTCCCATTCAAGTGAATGGGGAAATTTAATGCACTAATAAATCAATATAAAAAAATCTATCCATACGCAAATGGGCGTGGCCTATATGGGGAGTTGTGTAATGACCCAAGGAATGTAGGGAAAAATAAATTTTGATTTTACGACCTACGGTTCAAGAGTTATAGGCCAAAAGGTGAAGTGGGCTGTTATAGCGCCACCATGAGGCCGAATGGTGTAATATTTGTTTCAATAATTTGGCAATAAACTATGAACCTCCCCTCAAAGTCTGGTAACTGTAGCTCTTACGGTTTCTGAGAAAAAAATACTTGAATTTTATTGTTTTCACTTTTCCATTGAAGTGGATGGGGAAATTTAATGCACTAATAAATCAATATCAATTAAACTATGCAACCAATCTCTTAGCCTTATGCAAGTGCACGATTCCCGGTCAGACCGGTCATTTTGACATATAGCACTAAATTGGGAAAAATAAACTGTGGGAGGAGTAGCGGCCCGAAGTATTGTTTACACATAAATAAAGTAACAAACAAAGTTTATCTATAACGATAGTCTGGTTGCCCTGTTAGGGCAACCACACTAACTAGACGCGTCGCAATTGAGGGCAATTGCAAAGTGTGGTTGCGCCGACGCCGGTCGCGGGTTGTTGCGTAATGACCCAAAGAATGTATGGAAATGGTAATTTTGATTTTACGACCTACGGTTCAAGAGTTATAGGCCAAAAGGTAAAGTGGGCTGTTATAGCGCCACCATGTGGCCGACTGGTGTGATTTTTTTCATAATAATTTTGCAAAAAACTATTAACCTCCCCTCCAAGTCTTGTAACTGTAGGCCTTACGGTTTCCGAGAAAAAAATATGTGAATGGGAGTTTTTGCAATTCCCATTCAAGTGAATGGGGAAATTTAATGCACTAATAAATCAATATCAAAAAATCTATCCATACGCAAATGGGCGTGGCCTATATGGGGAGTTGCGTAATGACCCAAGGAATCTAGGGAAATTTTTTTTTTGATTTTACGACCTACGGTTCAAGAGTTATAGGCCAAAAGGTAAAGTGGGCTGTTATAGCGCCACCATGAGGCCGAATGGTGTAATATTTGTTTCAATAATTTGGCAATAAACTATGAACCTCCCCTCAAAGTCTGGTAACTGTAGCTCTTACGGTTTCTGAGAAAAAAATACTTGAATTTTATTGTTTTCACTTTTCCATTGAAGTGGATGGGGAAATTTAATGCACTAATAAATCAATATCAATTAAACTATGCAACCAATCTCTTAGCCTTATGCAAGTGCACGATTCCCGGTCAGACCGGTCATTTTGACATATAGCACTAAATTGGGAAAAATAAACTGTGGGAGGAGTAGCGGCCCGAAGTATTGTTTACACATAAATAAAGTAACAAACAAAGTTTATCTATAACGATAGTCTGGTTGCCCTGTTAGGGCAACCACACTAACTAGACGCGTCGCAATTGGCAATTGCAAAGTGTGGTTGCGCCGACGCCGGTCGCGGGTCGTTGCGTAATGACCCAAGGAATGTATGGAAATTGAAATTTTGATTTTACGACCTACGGTTCAAGAGTTATAGGCCAAAACGTAAAGTGGGCTGTTATAGCGCCACCATGTGGCCCACTGTTGTGATTATTTTTTAAATAATTTAGCAATAAACTATTAACCTCCCCTCCAAGTCTTGTAACTGTAGCCCTTACGGTTTCCGAGAAAGAAATACTTGAATGGGAGTTTTCGCAATTCCCATTAAAGTGGATGGGGAAATTTAATGCACTAATAAATCAATATCAAAAAATCTATCCAGACGCAAATGGGCGTGGCCTATATGGGGAGTTGCGTAATGACCCAAGGAATCTAGGGAAAAATAAATTTTGATTTTACGACCTACGGTTCAAGAGTTATAGGCCAAAAGGTAAAGTGGGCTGTTATAGCGCCACCATGAGGCCAAATGGTGTAATAATTGTTTCAATAATTTGGCAATAAACTATGAACCTTCCCTCAAAGTCTTGTAACTCTAGCTCTTACGGTTTCTGAGAAAAAAATACTTGAATTTTATTTTTTTCACTTTTCCATTGAAGTGGATGGGGAAATTTAATGCACTAATAAATCAATATCAATTAAACTCTGCACCCAATCTCTTAGCCTTATGCAAGTGCACGATTCCCGGTCAGACCGGTCATTTTGACATATAGCACTAAATTGGGAAAAATAAACTGTGGGAGGAGTAGCGGCCCGAAGTATTGTTTATCTATAAATAAAGAAACAAAGTTTATCTATAACGATAGTCTGGTTGCCCTGTTAGGGCAACCACACTAATAAATAAAGTATAAGGAGTACTATAGTCTGGTTGCCCTGTTAGGGCAACCACACTAATAACAGTGCAAGTGAGTGCACAAAGGAATGAATTTTCACATGCACACAAAATAGTAATCGAATGCACCAGACACAGAAGGACTGCACGTCAATTAACAATAGGACGCAGTCCACTGAGGGAGGGGGTGCTAATTAAATGATTAAAAAAATATATAAGACTGAATATTCTAGAATGAGCCTATATTATCAACATGTTCCATTTCAGCTATTTTTTCCAAGCTTTAATAATGAATTGATTAAATCATCTGAAGTGTTGAATATGAAGTATAGTGATAGTAGGTAAGAACATAGTGCGTCTGTCCACTAGACCAAAAAAATCATAAATGCCATTTATTCCCCGGGGGCTGTTAGGGGTTAAAAGGATCCCTGGCTAATAAGCCAAATACATTATAATGGCCGTCTATAACATATCTTTTACTCAAGAGGGGCAATGCCCTTCGCAAGTTGATGTCATTTGTCCATGTGTGGTCCAGCCCTATGGAATGCATGTGCAAAAAAAACAATATTGATGTGATGCTCATATTAACCGTAGGAAGTATACTCGTTTTTTATTTTCACATGCAGTCCATAAGGCTGGACCACACATTCACATGCAGTCCATAGGGCTGGACCACACATGGACAAATGACATCAACTTGCGACGGGCATTGCCCCCATTGAGTGAAAGATTTACCATTTCTAAAATAAAATATTTACAGCGTTTTTAATTTTAGTTATAGAGGACAATTATAATATAATATATTTGCATATTTGGCTTATTAGCCAGGGATCCTTTTAAGAAGTAGTCTCGCGTAATCAAACAATCAGAAGTAGGCTCTAGCAATATCTGAATTCAATGTAGGAGATAAAAATGGGTGGAAAAACAATTCAAAGATTTAACAGTGATACAATTTGTTTATATTAAGCAGTAGGAGTAGGTTTGTCAGAGTACAGTATGTTTTCACCGCTGTTCTAGCCTCTACATTGAATTTAGATGTCACCAGACGTTTTAGGCAGAGATCACAGACTGTCTGGCTATGCAAACCTAGCGGTTCAGTGTCTTGCTCAGGGACACCTTATACCGGTGAGCTGAGCTCAACACTAGAGATGTGTGTGGCCCCTGTACTGTGGCGTCTCTGACCTCGGATCAGCTTGGCGTTGGTGTCCTCGTTGACCTTGGCGAGGTTGATGATCATCCGGGCCTGCTTGGCGTAGCGCAGCGTGCTCAGGGTCTCCTCCATGTTACTGGCGGCCGGACTCAGCGTGGCGATCATGGTGGTCTTGGAGTTTCCTCCCAGGCTCTCCTTCAGCAACCTGCCACCAGGGACAAACGGCTCAAAGAATTGGTCAAGGAGTCAAGACTAGATATGCCGGTCAATCGTCTAGGACAGAAGATATCTGGCATTTTTTTGAAAGTTGGATTGACCAATGCCTGCACTCAAGAGGCAGACTAAAAATGTAACTATTCATACTTATTTTTTAAAATAGTTAGGCTTACTTAATAAGTAGCATGCAGATCTACTACAAACGGAAAATGCACCATTTTCCAAATATTTTTCTGAGTGAACACCACATTAGTGTTAAAAAGATGCTGCCGAGTGCTACTGTGTGCACAAGTTTACAAATTTTAGCTCTCAGAAACAAGGAGATGAAGTACCCAAAATCTTTATTCATATTACTAAATGTTTTGTTTGAACATTTTGTTGATCCTTTCCCTCGTCTTCTCAGGCAAGTGCCTCTGAGACCTTAGTGTCAACCCCTGCACACTCCATGTTCGTTCCAACAGCTTGACTATTTTCAAGGGGGTAGAGTGGCAATATTTCAACTCCAAAATGTTGGGAAAAGTGCAACTATAGTATCATAAAATGCCCCTTCAAGTATTGAATATGTTGCAATAACATACATTAAAATCTACAGGAGTTTCTAGTCATTTTGCATAATGTAATAATGAATGAGTAGAATATCTCACCATGTGAGGACAGAGTCTCTGTATGGGATGAAGCACTTCTTCTTGGTCAGGGCCTGTTCAGACAGGGCGTAGATCACCTTCCCCAGGGTCAGCAGAGACTTGTTGATGCTGGCACCTTCCTGTAGCCAACATAGTAGAGCTTAGGACTGGGCAATTAACTGAATTCTTTATTTTTGGTGAGTTTTGGACACTGAGTTTTGGACACTGACCAATCCTGCACCGTGATTGGCCAATAGTCTACAACGCAGTCTACAACCCTAACCCTTCCACAGTCAATGCAAATCTATACTTTTGCAAAGTCAGCCAATCACATTACAGCTAGTGTCATCACCACTAGCTGTAATGTGATTGGCTGACTTTGCAAATTCAGGACTGTGATTGGCTAGCGAAACACATGACACATGTGCAGCCCTATGAATAGCAGTATGGACTTAAGTCATTTATCCTTTTTTAAGTGAGTCATATTGTGATGACCACACACACACACTTCACACTGGGTGTGATTTTTTTTATATATATATATATATATATATATATATATATATATATATATATATATATATATATATATAAAAATATATATATATATATATATATATATATATATATATATATATATATATATATATATATATATATATAACAAATAATCAATTTTTTTTTTATGTCTTTATTAAAAATAGATAATAATGTTATAATCAACGGATTCAACTAGTCTGTATAATACAGGGCTTAATAGTTAGTCAATGGTGGCATGTGAAAATAGATGATCTACAAGTTCACAACTGCTGTGAGCTTGTAGATCGGCTATTTTTTACCATTTTTTTTATAGTCGGTCACTAATCAAGGCAAAAGTGTGATACTGATTTGAAGACATATCGCCCAGCCCTAGCAGAGCTTATTGTCCTTAACAGCTCCCCAGAGTTAGCAGAATCCAACTCTCAGATCTCCTCTGTCTGTCCTAGGTTTCCTGTCTCATCTAAATAAAGCATCAAATGCCAAACATATCATCTTTCGGGGAGGAAAAAAATAACATAATTTTTTTAATTAAACTTCTGGAAATACTTCTGATCTCAAAATGTCTTCATATTAATATCAGCACCATACTAAAATGTATAATATAGTGTTGTACAGTGTAGATTAGCATAGGAAGGACAGCAGGTAATACAGGTTAGCATTAGGTCTAGATAGATGAGATTCTTTCAACTTTGCCGTCGCACCACAAGTTCATGTGTAAAAGAGTGGGTTGAAATGTTGTACAGTAGAAGTGTGTATAATGTTACCTTGAGGCGGTCTCCACTGGTCTGTGCAGTGTTACAACGTTCACTGCCTGCTAGATCCACCAGGTTGATCCTACTGGTGACCCTGTGCTCATGCTCTTCTCCCGCTACAAACTCCGTCTGCGTACACACACAATAATGATAAGAAAAATAAAATCTTGTGACTGAATGTTTGTATGACAAAGTCCTAATTTGTGAAACAGAGTGAAAGGAGCCCCCCCACACACACACACACGCCGATTCCTGAACAAAACAATCTGTAAAATTATGCTTTAGTATTATCGTCCCTGCTGTTATACTGCCAACCAGGTGAAGAAATCGCAGATTGAGGCTTTAACCTTTGCTTTTATAAAAAATATCAAAGACCATTAGAATTTTATGGAAGATGCTGCTGAACATTTGCTAGGTTGACCACTTCAAAAGGTCCAATCTTAAAATAATAACCGAAAATAGCCCATCTACAAGCCAGGCGCATTGAGAACTTGTAGATAAGCTATTTTTGCTGTGCAACATGCTTCCATAGAAGACGTGCTGGCTTCTATGGAATCCAAATGACTGAAATCAGTTGTGGCGACTGAGAACTTTAAGCCATGCGCACGCACAAAATGGAATCCCATGACCAAGTCAGTTATGCTGATTAATGGTCAAATAAAGCAAAGTACTCATCCTTAATGGGTCAGGAGGAAACCCTAGCAAAACACACACGAAATGCATGTGACTGTAACAAGAAACTGATGATGAGCTTTTCAGCCTAGTCCTAACACCGTTGATGGGTTAGTTTTCTTATGTGTGAGTCATTTGTTAACCACTTTCAACCCAAACTTGGGCATCTTCTGCAAGAGTTTTCAAACCACCCCCAGGAAATCCTCACGTCACGATGCAACGGAAATAGGGTGATGAACATCATTCATCACTGTAATGCACTTTAGCGAGTTGTTTGACCATGAAGTTCAGATACATTTAACAGACCTTTGGTATTAGTAGAAGAATATATGCAATATTATAACTTATATTATAATCAGTGTGACTGATGGTAGAATGTTACTTTTTTATTTTACCACTAAAGTGGATCCGTCAAAATATTTCACAACATGTCCCATCTTAAACACGTCCCATCTGCTATTTTAGAAAAATTCTGCCTATATTGACATTCCCAATTATAGGGCCAGCAGGTAAAAAGTGGATAGACACTGGTAAAAAGGTGGCAAAGGTTTCAAAACCTGAACAGTAGAGCGTGTACCTTGGTCTGGGTCATCACCAGGGTGAAGACAGAGTGAGATCTGGAACTCTTGTCGTTCATGCCTGTAGCAGCGGTGGCCCTCTGCTTGTTTCCCAGCTCCAGCCAACCCTGAGATAAGGACAGGTGTTACAATGTGTCTGGCCTGAACAAATCACTAGAGACTTAAGGTGGCAACACT
Source organism: Gymnoscopelus microlampas (assembly GCF_963454915.1). Taxonomy (NCBI): domain Eukaryota; kingdom Metazoa; phylum Chordata; class Actinopteri; order Myctophiformes; family Myctophidae; genus Gymnoscopelus; species Gymnoscopelus microlampas. Next base: position 16,832,632 of record NC_139946.1, read on the forward strand.
TAAAAAGGTCAGGTGGTCTATAACGCATTATAGTCGCATTTATAATGTACTAATATAAGGCTTCATAACACTAGTTATAATTTGTTAGGCATGATTATAAAAATGTATAACAAGGTATATGAAGTATTATAAGTAATTTATTATAAGTGCTGGTCATAATGCATTATAAGCTCAGCGGAACAGCACATTTATAACTACCATACATACATAGTCATGTTGCGTTCACACTGGCAGATACAGGTTACCATGCATCTTTTGTATCTGCCAGTGTGAACGTAGCATTTGACCTGGCCAAAAAAAGCACACGCTGTCAATTAACAGCAGGTTCAACGTACCTGAATGTCGCTGTAGGAGCTCACCACATGACTGTTGAGGAACAAGAAACAAGTAAGCAAAGTAAGCATTTCTGCAGATGACCACAGAAAAGGTTCTTAAAAGGGAAATTCTGAAGATGCATATGAATGGTTTCTTACGCAGACAGTTCAGCCACATAGGGTCCATGGATGGGATGTTCCCTCACCCTCAACTAGAAGACAAAAATCAAAGAGGTTTTAAGATATTGTTATGAAAATAAGCATGCATTTAATGCTTATTTTCTTCCGTCAGTTTTAAAGGTTGTTACACACCGGGGCGATTTTTTCGTGCGAATAATGCGGGTTTTTTTAAAACCTTATAAAGTCAATGGCTCCGTACGTGGAGCGAAAAAGCGAAAAAGCGAAGCGAAAAAGCGTCTTTTAATTATTCGGAACGAGTCCGAATTTTGCGTATATTCGCTATTTTCGCCGGTGTCGCCCGGTGTGTAAGGACCTTTAATCTTTGACACTTTCTTGCGGATGTCAAGTCATTACTGATGGTTAATGTCCAATCATTGAAAAAAAAAAAATACAATATAAACTACATTGGTGGAATTATGAGTTCTTCTCACAGAGCCTGTGTTTAGGTTTCTCTCTGATGTATATTTTCAGTAAATTATATCACTGCTGACCGCAGAACCAACACCAGGGAAGTTGACCAATCAAATACTGTTTGGGCTGCAGTGAAGGAAGTCACATTACTAACTCACAAACTCTACTGTAGTTCTACCAGCAGGTCACTGGGTGGCAGTAGTAAACCAGGCTGCTACAGCAATACAGAGAACATTGGTAAGTGTTGTGACTAAAGCCTGATTTATACGATGTCACTTGCCGAAAAGTCAGTTGTCAAGCTTGTAGATCTACTATTTTCAGCGAGTGATGGTGTGTATAAATAAGCATAATGAATGGAAATAAATTAGAATATTGTGAGTCTTTAATGAACTAGGAGGGAAATTGTACGGTTCTGTCCACTTGTGTTTGTGACCCCCCCCCCCCCCCCTAAAAAAAAACTCCTCCCCCTGCTTTTTTTTCCCCCCACCAGAACGATCAAATCATGGTCATCAGCCAATGTTGCTACCTGGTAGAGTTGAAAAGGAAACGTAACTGACCAGTCATAACCAAAAGGTATCAACATGTGGCTGGTGAATAGGTGATGTTCTAAAACACTTACAGGCATCCTCTTCTGGCTGTGCTCATCCCTGGCCACCAGCAGGTCATGGATCTTCTCGTTGTAGGCCTCAAAATAACTCATCTCCAGGTGGCATGTCACCTGGAAGGAACAAACACAAACAAGCTCTTTGAAAGATACTGGGTGAAAAGAAAAACACATTGTCCTAAAACAAATTTCCCGATCTAATACTGCAAGTCTCATTTTAATACCCAAAACATTTTAACCAATCTATACTGCATGGTAGAGTATGTTTACACAATCTTACTAGCAAATCTGCTGTGGTTGGGGGTGGTCTTCCTATTCTTAGAGAAATTAGACCCTGATGTCTGGCAGGACATCTACTGGTTGACAAGTCAAATTGCCTGAAGCTCCCAAGCACATAATTGCCTCTGGCTAAGCAGGGATTATGTCTTGGTAGACTGGATATACATTTGTGTCCGGAAAGCTCAGTCAGTAGAGCTCTCGCCTTTGAACCACAAGGTCATGGGTTTGAATCCCGGGCATCGCTAACTCAGCGTATGAGTAGCACGGCTTCGGTGCGGCAAGTACTAGGAGTTGATGGTAGGTCTGGCGCTCCACCTCAGCAAGCCATCTCCCAGAGGTCTAGCACATTGTAACGGTGACAAACTCCCGCGTTATCGGCAGATACCGACAATAAGCCTCTCCCGACCTACTTATGGGTTCGAATCCAAGATAGATGTAAAGATGGAGGTTTAGAGAGAAAACTTAATTGGACTATCAATTTGGACATTCGGGAGCTAAAACCAACCAACCAAGTTTCTTCCAGTTAAAACAGTTTTGTTGTTTTTGGATGGCCAAGAGCTGTGTAAGGTTAAGAACCACTGGAATCATAGTGCTAATGTTTTTGCCCCCCCCCCCACACACATCTGACATCCTTGACAGCCTCCACCGTCATGTCCCCTCCCACTCCCTCAAGTCCGGTGATGCCAACCACCTGGTGGTTTCCGAGACCAAGCACCGAACCTGGGGAGATAATAGGGACTTTAAGCTTTCTGTTTTTCAGTACGGCGACGCCAGGCGGAGTGCGGCTGCTATGACGCAATCGCCGTAGCAGTCAAAATCGTTAAGCAAGCAGCCGTCGGCGACGGGTTCCCACCCCTTTTTGGTTTCCATGGTGACGCGTCTATGCAGCTCACCTATTTTTGACGTTGTAGACACTACGTGGAACGGTAGCTTCTGGCGTAGTAAAATAGGCTGCGGCGACGGCAGGTTTATCTATCGAGCGCTGATCATTTCCGGTTACCGTAGTCCTCTGCCGTAGCAGTCCATTGCTTAAACTCCCTAATATCATCATTATGATTGTGCAAAATGTCCTGGTACCTCAGGGTTTTGTATGGCAGACTGTCTGGAGAAGAGCTCTTCACAGAACCTGGGGATGACACCTGCCTGCTCTCCGAAGCCCATCATACTGCAGCAGAGAAACGGTAACAAAGATGACGCGTTATCAATGAACAGTGTCCTTCCAAAATATGATGCTCATTGTTCACAACGGAAAAAGGTGACCGTAGGAGAAAGTATACTTGATAAGGAAAATGTTATCATTAATTGACCACCTGGATAACAAGTTATTTAATCATAAGTGAATCATGCATTTACACAGAATTGTGTATTGTAATCTCTGGTGTTTCTTTCAGTCATATCTGAATAAATGATTTTATCTAATTTTGATCAAAATGGGCAGATTAGAGTCAGGTGCCACTGATTTCTTCTCTCGCTTTTAAAAAAACCCAAAAGGTCAAGGTCAATAGTCACAGTGCAAGGTTGTTTAGGCCTATGCAGTACATACATGGCACATGATGCAGGCATGTTACCTGTCAGAATGTCTAGTTAAACTAATACATCCATTGCCTGGAATGCAGTTTCCCGTCTTTAAAGTGAGTGAGTGTGCAGGTACGTACGTGTAGGACTTGCCGGATCCGGTTTGCCCGTAGGCAAACAGGCAGGTGTTGAACCCCTCAAAGGCTCTCTCCAGCAGGGGCCTGGCCAGAGTCTCATATACCATCTGTTGGCTGGCAAACCTAGAGTCACTCTCATCCACAGAGCAGAAGGAGAAGTCGTACGTAAAGGAGTGACTCTGTTTGGAGACGGGGTGCTGGATGACCGTCTCCTGGTTGTTCATGAAGACAACCTGCACAGCCTTCTCTTTCTTCTCCCTAAAATGTACAAACAAACACAATTTGCCATGTATCCAGTATACAAGCTGCATAATATTATGTAATTATGGTGAATCCTAACTTTAGCAAAATTATACAACCTAAACGGAATAAACTCAAATAATTGAGGTAAACATTACAAACCTGGTACTGAACGGACGGAGGCGCACTGCTACAGTCACTGCACTGTTCTCCTGCACCAGGGGCTCGACACTGATAGGTGTCGGCACTGAGGCTGGGGCAGCAGGCAGTGAGGCTGGGGCAGCCGGCAGTGAGGCTGGGGCAGCCGGCAGTGAGGCTGGGGCAGCCGCTGAAGCTCTAGCGGCTGATGAGGTGGCAGGGTGGCATGCCTTTTGCATACCTGCTGAGTGCAGACAGACAGTAGTGGTGGGAAGTAACAAAGTACATTTACTGAAGTACATTTTTAGGTGCTTTTACTTGTCAATTTTTCATTACTTTATACTTGTAGTCCACTAAAAGATTTGCAAACTTTAGTTACTCGTTACTGTAGCTTTAGATTCTTAATACAAAATATACATTAACCACTTATTTTATACATTACTATTTTCAGACCATCACAATGTGTCATTTTTTAAAGATTGGGTACTCGGTACTTTACTCAAGTACCATTTTGAATACAGGTCTTTTACATTGCAAATTTTACTTAAAAAGAAATCGGAGTACTTCTTCCACCACTGACCTGCAGAGATCTTCGTCCTTGGTGTTGGAGTGGGCTTGGCATCTTCTGCAGGTTGCGTCCGCATCATCTTCGGTCCCTCCGAGCTTGCAGACTTGACTGCCACCACCTTTGGGACTTCCTTCCTCGACAGCTTCTCAAACATGTCCTTCTTTGCAGAGATCTTTTCAAACGAGGTCTTCCTGTTGGGCGTTACGAAGACTTTGTCCTCGTTTGCAGGGACCGCAAGGGACCTACTACTGGTCGAAGAGGGTGTCCTGCTCTCTGGCACATCCACACCTTTCCCTGGCATGTTTACTGGAGCAGTGAACTGATGCGCTTTCCCCCTGGAGGTCGATGAGTCTCTCAAACTAGTGGAGCGGAACAAACATTTGGACCGTTGAGGGTCAGTGGTACCATTGACCCGCCGCTGTCCCTGTGCACCCTTACTGGTACCACTTCCTACGGTTCTATCGACCGACCCGGTTCTGCGCTGTAAAGTCAGCCTTTTCTCAGGTGCCGGGGTGGTGGTGGTGTTTTGGATGGTGGAGGTGGTGGTGTTTTCGCTCATGGTTTTGTCAACTCCAGTTTTTCTCTTTTGCAGCGTCAGTCGACCACGGGTTTGGGTGGCACTGCCGCTACTCTGCTGTCCACCGCTCTTTGATGGGGCTGGGATATCATAGGCCGTAGGCTTCCTCGCTGGCGTCAAAAACAATGACATGGCTGGCTGCTGAACAGTATTTAACTAAAGAGAAGATTCTCAGTCAGAGAAGAGAATATACAGAGACTCAAGGGCTGAGAAGAAGAGTTCAAGATTTCCCTGCAAACATTAAAGACAATTGCAGTTTAGACATTTAGCAGATGCACTCATCAACAGACAAGATCAGAGTAAGTGTTTGAGTTTGGAAGCACTCGTTTTCAAACAACGCAACGTCCTGCTGCATTATGTGCAATTTCGAACAACAGGTGGTGGTAAGCAGGACCGTTGAGTGATTTCCAATGAGTGCTTCCAAACTTGAACACAAAATAATCACCTGCACAGAATTTATTGACAGAAAGTAGCTCATAACATGTCTATGGGGATTTGTATGAAACAAAGACTTGACAGACAAAGAGGAGATATAAGCTTTCCATACAGCTGCAATATTGGTGAGCTTAACGTCACTTATAATACAGTATTTATTCAAGTACTGTGCTTAAGTACAATTGTGAGGTATTTCCAATGTAACACTTAAATACTCTACTACATCAGAGGAAAATATTGTACTTTTACTCTACTACAAATTTGAAAACTTTAGTTACCAGTTACTTTGTAGATTTACTAAACATACAACCACCTACACACTTCACCTATTTGAAAATAGCTGATCTACAAGCTCACAAAGAGTCGCGCGTCGTGAGCTTGTAGATCTGCCAGTTTAAAAAAAAATAAACTTGAGGCACATTCTGCATAAGTACTACATATGAGTACTTAAGTATATTTTGATGCCAATACTTTTGCACTTTTACTCAAGAAAATTCTGAATACCAGACTTTTACTTGTAACAGTATTTCTACATTGTGGTGTTGATACTTTTCCTAAAGTAAAATTTGAGTATTCTTCCAGCACTGTATAGCATCAGCGATGCTTGCTGCTAGTCCATACTAGCCCCTACGGAACCTCTCCCTCCGCTGTATAACTCCGAGATGAAGTTCCTCGTTTGTTTCTGCCGTTTGCGGTAGACATTGTCGCACATTTTCCACTTTGTTTCTTACCCCTTTCTGCACATCGTATCCAAAAAGTAAAGCATTTCCGCCACTCTCTCAGATGTTTTAAGTTTTAGCTGGCAATAAAATCTATCCAACGAGTTTTAGAAAGTATTTAATTTGCCTCGGTTTTCATCCGGTTACATGTTTTTAAGACATTGCGCAAGAGTTGTGCCCGTAGAGATAACATTACTGATTCTACTGGTCAAATGTTGAATTGCATCTTCTAATGCAAAATATTATGGAACCGGATGAAGACCGAGGCAAATTAAATACTTATTTCAACTCATTGGATAGATTTTATTGCCAGCTAAAACTTAAAACATCTGAGAGAGTGGCGGAAATGCTTTACTTTTTGGATACGATGTGCAGAAAGGGGTAAGAAACATATAAAGTGGAAAATGTGCGACAATGTCTACAGCAAACGGCTGAAACAAACGAGGAACCTCATCTCGGAGCTATACAGCGGAGGCGGAGCTAGTCCATTACTAGGGTGGTTAATAGTTAGGACTCGACTCCTAACGCTATGGACCAGTCTGAGCTATGTCTTAATCAACAAACGACAGACTAAATAGTCACATAAAGAGTGCAAAGCAAGGGGAATAAAGTACTAGAAAGTAACAAGGATGCCATCCTGGTAAACGTCAAGCCTGGCTGTATCTGATGCTTGGATGTTTGGATAGCAGCTATCCAAACAAACATTCTTAGCATTTGTTGTGGACCAGCACAAAGCAGTTGGCCATCTAAAAAATAACGTCAACAAGTAAACCAACATACTAGTATCTATCCGATTCGAATACCTACCGTTACTTAACATTATGTTACTGCTTTAAAAACTGTTACCATCATATTAACACAACACAACTCTTGTCGGTTGTCCATTATTATCATAATCACCCTGCAATGATAAGGCCTGCCTCCCACAACGAACGGAACTAGCCATGGAGCACACGACGGTCCGTCATGGATGAATTTCAACCTGGTGTTTGCACGATCTCCCTTTTTAGCCCGCACATCTACATATACGTTCATATTTCAAATATAAAGTGCTTACCCCATGGCCACGGATGTTACAATTATGTTCGGGCCCTCAAAAGTACCCATTTATTCCGTATTGTTCAATAAAAAGCATTTTAATCCTATTGGTGGCCATTTTCTCATAGCTTACAGTGTATAAGAGTGCAGTACACGATAGGGTTGCGTAGTTGAAAGCATATGGAGAAAATGGCCACAGATCGGATTAAAATGCTTTTTATTTAACAATACGGAACATACGGGTACTTCTGAGGGCCCGAACATAATTGTAACATCCATGGCCACGAGGTAAGCACTTTATATTTTAAATCTGAACGTTTATGTAGATGTACGGGCCAAAAAGGGAGAAAGTGTAAACACCAGGCTGAAGTTCATCCATGACTGTCATAATATATGACTCATGTTTCAGGGCTAGGACGTTTAGTTTCAAACAAACACGGCAACTATAACTGCAACTCCGCTCAGTAACAAAACACACGTTAAACGGGACTTACATTTATTTCCCATTAAAAGCAAAGCCGTCAAACACCAGATGAAAACTATTTCTGTTTACCTTTCTTTCGTTGAGCTTGTTTTCTCTGGTCTTCAAGTTGATCTCTCTTCCGCGTCAATTCAAACAAACAGAAAATGTTGTCACGTGATCAGAAAAATCAGAGACTACGTCCCATTGGTTAGATTCTGCTTCTGTTTATGGCGGATCCAGAGGGCGGATCTAAACCAGTGTTGCCAAATGTTGTGAGAGAAATAAACAACCTGGTCTAGGAAAACAAGCCCAAAGGAGCACTTTAAACATTATGAATCGGCTATTTGCAAATAGCGATCTACACGCTCACAAAGCGTCGTGATGTGACGTGTTGTGAGCTTGTTGGGCTGCCATTTAACAAAAAACTCTTGCAATAAGATGTGGAATATTTGGATTTTTTTTTAAGATTCTAACAACACAAATGCTCCCCTGGGCACAAAACATTTTCAACATATTTGAGAACCAATGGTTTAAATAATAATATTTTTTTTGGAAGCAAGCCTAAAATAAGCAAGTAGGCCTACACTTTAGAAACAACACAAAGAACCCGCAACTACCAATTTTTACAAGCAAAAAAATAAGCCCAAAGTCGCTTATAATAAGCCGACATGGCAACACTTATCTAATCAGCTAATTCTCAGATATATTTATGTCATGTGTAGATTTGCAGGTATATATGACAGCCAGTAGGTGGCAGCACTCTCAGGGTTTTCTTGTAAAATAATCAACCATAGGTACTCAACTCAAATAATTATGTACAGGGGTCTTCAATTGGGGGTCCACGACCCCTAGGGTGTCCTCAGAGTTACAGAGGGGCCACCAAAAATAATACCAAAAACACGGCACGTAAACATTGAATACCACACTTTTACTTGTAACAGAGTATTACTACATTGTGGTATTGATACTTTTACTTAAAGGACGACTTCACCCATTTTCAACATATCTTCATATAATTGGTCCTCACTAATGCTCATTATAATATTATATTATACTATATCTTCATATAAATGGTCCTCACTAATGCTCATTATAATATCATATTATATGCTGTAAAACAAGTCTATGAAGCTATCTCATCTATGAAAAAGTTTTTTTTTCTATTTTTTTTTATACGATATGTAATGGGGGGTCCATGTTTCATCTCTCTCTCAGCTAAGGGGTCCTTGGGCTGAAAAACATTGAAGACCCCTGATTTAAAACATCATTACAACAGATAGAGAACGTAGAAACCATGACTCCCATTAGTTAGCATTCAATCAGAGTATTGGCACAGCAGAATACATGAACCCAATTCAACCATTTTTATCAAATCTCTCACATACTTTCATCATGGCTTTAGTTTGGTCATCTGTGTGTTGATAGGAAAGCACTTTGGGCCAACTGCTGTTATATATAAATGTACTATACATATAAATATAGTTGACTTCACAAGAAATGTCATATTTGTACAATTTATTAATAAAAAACAAATCAAACACAAATTAAACATTTACATAATCTTTAACATTTTCATGCCAAGGATCCTTAAAGTAGGATTTTTTGGGGGACCCCCATAGAAGAACATTTGTCAATATTTGACCAATGTTCAACCTCATTCTAAAGTAGACAATCTTCAAGCTCACGACGCATTGTGAGCTTGTAGATCTGCTATTTTTGAATAGCCAAAAAATTTAAACAGGCTTAAGTTTAACAACTTGAACACTAACTTCCCTATTCTGTGGGGAACATCTCACCCAAAATACCAAATCTATAAACTGCCAACATGTGATATTGAAGACATTATCTCTCGCTATTTTTGCAAAGAGATTTGGTGTAGAGGAGAAAAAAAGAGCGGACCAAGTACAGAGCCGACCCCAATCAACGAAGTACTAATTTACAAAGTATAGAGGGGTTTAGGTTTTCCGGGGATACCCAGGGGTCCTTGAGGGGCAAAGGACCCCTGGGTTCACAGCAAAATGTGTTAATACAGCATCACAATCATTTTAACCACTTTATCCATGTATACGCTATGAAAAAGATCTACAATCTCGAGCTTGTACATCTGCTATTTTTGAATAGCCAACGTGGAAGAAATTCTTCTACTCAGCCCTTGAGTTACTGTATGACTGAGGATTTTCTTCTGCGTTTAATAGTATTTTAGCAGCCATGTCATTATTTTGGTTACCAGTGCGGAAGCATCCCTACCCGTGTTCGACTGACGCTGCAAAAGAGAAAAACTGGAGCTGACAAAACGATGACCGAAAATCCCCCAAAACACCACCACCACCACCCCGGCACCTGAGAAAAGTCTGACTTTACAGCGCAGAACCGGGTCGGGCATGGGCATGGCAACCTTTGATGGCAACAACTTCTATGACTGCTGCCAGAGAGCATCAGACAGCTTAAAAAAGCAAGAGGGACGAGCAAAAATGACACGACCATTTTGTTAAAATAAATCTTCTCTTCTGGGGGTCCCGGGCACAAAACTATTTTCTGATGAGGGTACGTGGCCAAAAACATAAATTTGGGGGTCCTTGACATGAAAAAGTTTGAGAACCACTGACATAATGAACATAACAGTCAACATGAGGGTTATTTCTTGCGGCGGTCGTGTTTCCTGATGATGTCTATGAGGTTGTTCTGGGTGACCAAGGGGTCGTCGGCCCGCGGTTTGGACTTCTGTTTCTCCCTCCTCTGCTGCTCGTGGAGGTGGGGCGAGTTGAGGAGCTGCGGGGGCAAGATGGAGCCCGTAGGCTTCACTCTATTCACTACATCCAGGAACAGACGCTTGTTGTTGCTGTTGAGGAAGGTGATGGCCGTACCCCTATGGCCCAGACGACCTGCTCTCCCCATCTGGAAGCAAGAGGAGAAAGGGGGCACAACAGGTTAGTAGAGCAGTGGTTCTCATTTTTTTTTATTTCAAGGTCCCCCTTAACTCTCAGAGTTACACACCTGTAAAGGTTAATTTGGGAAACCCCTCAAGGAACCCAGAGGGTCCTTGGACCCGACTTTGAGAACCACTGTCGCAGAGCAATCAGCTAAAAGCTCAACATTAAAGCCCTATACCTGTATACTTAATTAATTATACTACATACTATATAATGTAATATAATTACTATATATAATTATATTACAAATGACATTAATATCCAATTGATATTTTTGAGCATTTGGGCATTTCTTTAAATATATTTGTTTGAAAACGTTCACATACATGCCCAAAATAGGGATGCCAGGTTGAAAGTGGTGAATCTAGAAAATAATAGGACCCCATAGTATATTGCATTGTTATGGTGTACAGCCGTGGGTATGTTCATAATAGTCATGGGATGCAACTTACAGTAGGTCATGTATGCGTGGGTGTGTGTGCATGTACCCTCCCAGGCTCCCAACCCTAAGCCAAAAGAAAGAGGGCTCTCCTGAAAGCCATGGTGTAATTTGAACACTGGCATTGCAACTCAATATTGGTCAATATACAGTATGTCCCTGTGGCAATGTCAACATACAGTATGCTCCATGCTAATTGTACTTGGTCACTGAAGAGATTCTAATATATATATATATATATATATATATGTTTTAGTTTTTACAACACTGCTGCTGACTTGTCAAAACAAAAGTTAATATTGCATAGTGGTTCCCAAACAGTGTGTCCACTGAACAAGAGTCCAGGTATGCATTGTGATTATGTGACAACCACACATTAATATTGCAGTATACAACTATTCAAAAAAGTTATTCATTATTTTTCAGTTTACTAAAAGTAAAAGTAAAGTACTTAGTGTACACACTCATTTCCCCTACATAGAGGCAAATTCTATACCCTAAACATAAAACGTTTTATTTGGCATTAGTAAATACAAATAAACCTTTACAGAGTGATAACACATGTTCTAGCCTGGATAGAAATACAGGTGTGCCTTGAGATTTTGACTTTCCCTTTGGTGTGCCGCCTTGGGATCAAAAAGGTTGATGCCAGTCTATAGAGGTACAGTAGAACCTACCTGGTGAACGTATTCATCCATACTGGAAGGCATGTCAAAGTTGACCACCAGTTTAACATTGACCAGGTCCAGTCCTCTGCCCAGCACCCCTGTGCTGACCACCACCTCAAAGTCCCCCTCTAGAAGACCCTGAGCACAACAAGAAACCAAATGTTCAGACCACTAAACGGTTTGTAGAAATTAACAATGACATTTCTACATTGTACAAAGCTGCCATGTGCATCTTTTGCATTGGCGGTGCACCCATACTCTTCGTGCAAAAATACATACAAAGTACTTAAAGGGGAAATCCACCCATTTTCAATATTTAACTATGTCATTAATATAGCATAAAGGAGTTGTGTGGAAATAAGAAAAAAGTTCCCCCCTTTCTGTGTTGCCTTGAACTGGAGGATTGATTGTGGGTTTAACATTGCAAATTACAACATGATTTTAACTTTTTACTTTCGGTTTTAAAACGCTCTCAAACTTCGTTTTTGAGGCACGGAATTTACTTTTAAGATATCGTTTGGATAGAATTTAGTTGTTTAACTTCATATATGTGGTCAATTTATCATGAAAGAGCCTATTTAAAAATAAAAATTCAGAGAACCGGCAGGGGCAGGCAGTGACACGCATTGTATCTGAATAAAGCAACCTATTTTCGGCATGGCCCGTTTAGAAGTCCCCCTGCGTCACCCCCTGGTGGTCGGGGAAACGAATTGATATACACAACATCTGCCAGACTGGTGAGTTCTAGCTCATTGGACAAAACATGGCCCTCACAACAAAGGTCAAATTCCTACAGGAATCATCTATGCAAAAAAATATTATTTTTTTTGCCTTGTATGCCTTGAAAGTACAGTACTGTGTAAGGTGCTTGAGATTAAATCATTTATCATGAGGCATTCTAGGTTTGCTTAATTATTCTAAAGACATTTGTGGGAGAGAGAAAACTACACAAGTTGTATTAAACACTGTTGAAATGTTCTTTAAACACTTAAGCCCTATATACAGTATGTCATTGTAAGACAAAGAAAGAAATAGCCCATGTACAGTACAAGCTCGCTCACAATGGATTTTTTTGAAAATCTACCGAAAATTGGGATGCCAAGGTTAATGTGGTTAAGCCTTAAAAAACGATCTAATGGTAGCCTGGCTGTACTGGAGCCATGTTCCTGTCCTGGCTGTCTCGTTGTTTTACTGTCCGTGTCATGGCTGCCGGTGGCCTCACCCTGAGGATGCGGTTACGTTCCCACTGACTCTTGTCAGAGTGGATGGCCACGACGTTGAGCTCCATCACCTTGGTGACAGCCTCGCACAGCAAGTCTGCCCCCAGCTTACAGTCCACAAACACCACCACCGGAGGCTGGTACAACTTCCTGTCCTGAAAGGTCAGAAGGCGAAAAACACACGTCTGAAGCCACATTCTCACCCAGGTATTCATGTGAGTGTGTGGTTAGCACACACACTTTATGATGAGCCATTGAGGCATCACAGGGAATTCTTTAAAGCAGTGGTTCTCAACCTTTTTTTCCCTAGATGATAATTTAAGGACTTTTAAGACATTTTTAATACCAAACAATATATTAATAAATAAGAAAAAGAAAAGCATTGGTCAACAAACTATACTAAAAAAACTGGTCAAACATTGGCCAAATTGTCAAATAATATAAGAAAGAGGCAAAAAATGTGAAAATAGACGATCTACAAGGTGACTTGTGAGCTTGTAGATCTGCTATTTTCACAATATTTGTGGAACCGAGTCAAACAAAATGCCTCAACTCCTACAATTCCAAGTGCTTGTCAGGGTGGGGGGTCCCCATTTCAAATATGATTATTTTGGGGGGTTGTGGCCTGAAAAGGTTGAGAACCACTGCTTTAACCCATTTAGACCTGTTGTAACCTAAACCTTTCAATCCGGGAGCAACCTCTGTGTCTCATTAGTTGTTTCTATACATATAGCGACAAAACTTTGTAATATTTTTTTTTTGTAAGAATTTGAACGTTTTCAGAAAACTTAGGTTAAGATGGTGTTTTTAGACCTCAGGTCTAAATGGGTGAAAGGACCATACCAGTGGTCAGGAATGTTCAGACCATTGACTCTGACTGACGGTATACTTGACTTATACCGCCAATCATTTTCCACAGCATATTGTGGTTTGTTAGATTTTGGAGCAAGCCACTGCATGCATTGAATTTATTTCAGTACAGTATTAAACTTGCACATTGCTTGACACAGATGATATACAGTAATACAATTAACTTGACTTATTGAATATATTATATATATTATATATATCTTATGTCAGTTATTATGTTAGTGCTGCGTTTCGATCCTTTTTAAAGCGTGTAATGATCTGAAAAGTCAAATATAGCCCCAGGTGAAAAGATTGATTTCCAAATTAAATGAACTCCATGACTTTTCTAACCACACAATGAATTTTAGCCAACAGTGACCCAATTATTCAATTATGCTTAGTAACATTTGAATGACTATGGAGACATTTTAAACAAACACAAACGCCCCAAAAAGGCCTTTAATTAAAAGATGGTCTACAATATGTTCACTATATATATTAACGACGCAATGGTCCTTCAACATTTCTCTACACTGACCTGGTTGAGACGAGAGGTCTGCATGTTTTGTCTATGATTCAGAATCAGACTTGCACCCTGGCCTATTAAATACAAAATGAAAAAATGTGGCATCAGTTTCGATGGGGGGGAAACATTTAGTCGCTTGTCATCATGCCAGTGACCAATTTCATAACCTTTGGTCCGAATGAGAGCTTAGAATGTGAAACTCTCCATATACCCATGTCTCCTCCATGTGGTACAACGGCTCTAGTTACTCACACATATGATCTAATGCCATTTATCCACTGGGTGTATGAAAGCAGGCCCTTCCTGTATAAATGGTACGAGCCGTTGCTGGATTTCCTGGACAGAGGCCATGGCTCAGGGCCCACCCATTTCCTCTGGACAAGGGTGGTAAGGGGGGGTGGGGGTTTAGGGCTGCAGTAACGGCTGTCTAAATATGGCCCAGTAGAGACTGGTGTTCGGCGCGTCAGGAATTCCCTCCACTCACAGCCTGTTTATTAAATTCCAGGCCCAGTTGCAATGGATGTTGAGGCTCAGCGAGTAGCCAGCTCAGTTTGAAATTCAAATCTAAATTAACGGCCAGCTTTCTTTATGGAACATTGATCCCATGTTGTCAAAACCAGAATGAGACATCTACCATTTGAAAGCTAGATAGATTCTGCCAACAACAGAATCTGTCAGCACCACTGCCCTAAACATGTAATGTTGTTAGTAGGACAAAACACAGAAGCACCCGGGAGGAAGTGGACTAAGAAAGGGGAGGAGCCAAACCGAGTTCCTGTCTCAACACAAAAAAGGAGTAAAAAACAAATATGTGTTTCTTTTTACAGAATGGGTTCCCATTGTTTGAAAGCAAACTGACATCTACTCCCACACAATGATGGATAACACACAATTTGAACTAATCTTGGAGTTTTGTCAAGGATAATTGCCAATTACGGTCTGTGGCTGACAAAATACTACTTTTACACAATGGACCGCAATAGTAGTCTACTGAGTCTCACGCTAAGCTTGTGACTGGTGTTAATAGTTTAATTCCCGGCTGGTAAAATCTACACAGGAGAAGTCTTTGAGAGCTTCTACCAGCAAGGTGCCTAGAGCACAGCATTCCGGTAACACTGCACAGTGGCCAACAGCAGAAGACTAAAGCCAAATTCCAATACCGAAAATCTCGGCCACTCGCTCACTCCCACTCGGTCACTCCGACTTCGAACCGGAAGTAGTCGCGGTCCAATTGTTCATGTGCTTCTTGGAGGAGGCGAGTGGAGTCGAGTGGAGTCGGCGAGGAGGCTCTCCACTTCCGCATTGAGCGAGTGTACATCAAGTGTATGCTCGACCACTCTCAACAGCTCCTCCGCGGCAGACTTCCGCATCACGTGTACACTTTTTTTTGTTTTTTTCCCCTTCTCCCGTGACGTATACATGGTCCTCCTCCTCCACATGTGCCGAAAACACCGGCCGCACCCCCCCCCCCTCGCCGCCGCCGCTCACTCGTTGCGCATCTCACACACACACACACACACACACACACACACACACACACACACACACACACACACACACACACACACACACAGTGTAAAGTAACTGAAAAGACCGCAACAAGCCACTGGCTTTATTGCGTTGTTGAATGATATAAAGCATAATACAATTATACATTGTAATATTGTGCACACTTTCTGTCTCAAAAGCTGTTTCTATTCGTGCATGCCTCAATGCAGTACACGGACAACTATAAATGACTGAGACAAAGATTATGTTAACATTTTTAACTTCTGGGACGAAGAAAAAGAAAAGAAAACGGGAGGTGCGCGAACAGCGCGATGGAGAAGAAGGACCCGCCGATATTTAATATTGTTTGTTGGTGAAACAATCATGACTGATACACATGAAAGAAGACCCTTCACAGCTAAATAGAGAATTTTACATTTTAAGAATCGGTTCAGAATTGAATGAGTACGACTATAGTTAAATGTGAACCGGTTTCTGCTATAAATATGCATCCACCGTTCTGCGCGCCCCTTGGCTGCGACGTTTCCTTTTTGCCACGCATCTACACTTCATGGAGTACATTTTTGTACTGGGGTTCTGGGGACTGTACGAGCAATAAGAGGGACAGGTCAGGATTAAATCAATAAATGTAAGTTTGCTCATCCTGGCGCTCACTATTTCAGGAATAAATGGCTTTGCACAATAATGTAACTATAAAGAGAACGATGTGGCCATCCATCCACATTGATGAATTGTCTATTCTTATATTCTGTATTATTCTATACCTGCATATTATTCTATGCATAGTATATTTTCATCCACGCCTCTGCTGCTCTGGTCCAACTGTGTGAGACGTCATAAGTGATCGCGGAATTTGCCGTCTCTTTGAAATGACGCGCTGAGTGTAGTCCGATCCTTTGAGGGCAACCGCTCGACCACTCGTCCTCTCAAATAATCCTCGGCTCCTCGCAGGGGCGGGGCTTAGGCGCGAGTGGAGGAAGCGAGGAGAGTGAGCGAGTGACCGAGTTTTGGGGAATGGAATTCAGCTTAAGGTTGTATCAGGCAGTTTCTTGATTATAATTAGACCCATTTGAACCTGTGCGGGAAATTACGATTTCACCTTCACCCAGCTGATTGCTGCCCAAGTGATCATACTTGAGCGCACGGGGGAGCCGTTAGAGGTTAAGTGTCTTGCTCAGGGTAGAAGCCAGGGTTAAGCAAATAAAAATGGGATTGGTATTTAAGACAGTCAAAGGGGCAGTGCACTCAACACCCTCAAACCTGACTAACTACTCCTCCAAAGTGAGTGACACCCACACAGCCACAATACTAGAGGGAGTGACAACAATCTGGTACAACCCAAATATAGAACCACTATGGGAAAATTCTCATTCTACTACTCCGCCACCAAAATGTGGAAATGCCCTGACCCCATCCCTTCAAAACTGTCCTGAAAAATCACCTATTAGGAGACCACAAGGGGAGAAAAATGCATTTTCCCATAGAAAGGAGGTGTCAATCACTGCCACCATTTTTCCTTTTTCTCCTTTGTACATTTAGCGTTCTGTATTTGTTGACGACATGTATTATTGTTATGCTATGTTGATCAATTGAATACATAGCATCACAATGGAAGCAAGACCCAAGGACTGTCTTGGGTTATCTTTAGCCTTAATGTCTGATTGTACCACATGCTGTTTACATTTTTGACTAAAAGTATTCAATCAATCAATCAACGGACACCTCGACACATTGCTGGGGCCGGGCATTGAACCTGGGACCTTCTGTTTTCCAAGCGGCCTCTCTCTACCCATTCAGCTATGGCCGCCCATATAGATATCCTCAACTAAAAGCATGTGAAATAGTGTTGTTGGAAAGGTGTATAAATTATTTTTTTGTTTGTTTTTGGCACAGTTACATAACCGTGATGAAAGCATGCCAGTGGGGGGGCGGAATGATGTAATGTAGGTATTCAAAGACGGGTCGGGGTGGTAAAGCTCTAATGATCTGGTCTGTGTCCAAGTATGTACTAGAGTAGCATAACATAATGTGGAACATACATTCAGGATCTCAAACAGCTTCTTCTTCTTGGAGGGTTCTTCCACCCAGAGCAGGATCTGCCTGACGTTGGCACAGGGCTGGTTCTTCTCCCCGATGGTAATGCCCACAGCGTCACGGGTCAGGCGGGCAGCCAGCTGCTCCGTGCCCTTCGGTATGGTGGCCGAGGTCAGCAGAGTCTGGTGTTCCTCAGGGACATGTTCTAGGACCTCCAGAACTTGCTGCTGGAATCCCATTTTCAGCATTGTGTCTGCCTGCGGAACACAACACACAAAAGTTTGTTTTTGACAAGCCCCAAATAGGGACGCCTGCTTGAAAGAGGTTAACTTGATGCATGATGCAATATACAGATTTCATTAGTCATATATGTATTTATTTCATACTGAAGGTACCACTGGGGGGTTGCACTACATTTCGTTATACAATGTGAAATGACAATATAGGCATTCTATTCTACTGAAAGTGTTAATCATTGGTTGAATGCTTAGCTGTCAATGTCGAGTAATATTAAACAGCATTTATTTTATTGTTTGCAATCTTTGTTTTATGCTATAATGTACCAATTTGGTTAGTGCAAGTCAATACAATTATATTCATAAGGTCATACATTAGGGCTGTGACAATTATGAAATTTCACTTGACGATTAATTGTTCCACATATATTGATTTAATTGTGTTTTTGTCGTTAACATATGAACAAAAAATCTATTTCTCAATATGTTATTAGCATGGCATTATGATGCTAGGTTTGACTTTTACCTGGTATCCTTGTTACTTTGTAGCACTTAATTGTTTTCTTTGCACTCTGTTAACTTAACCATTTAAGTTACCCTGTCGTTTGTTGACTAGGCCTCATGCCAAACACGCTGATCTTGCACTTTGTGTGTCGCTCTGTAGCATCTGGTACTACACTGCCTAATTGTAAAAATGTATTATAACCAGCACCATGACTAAATATAAAAACCAGGAACCCTGAACGATTCAGGGGCCCCAGAGCTGAATAAGGTATCTGGAAGAGGCCAGATACCAGGGCTAAAATACTCATACTTGGTATCGGTCAAGATAACTGATGGCAAGAACCCCTGCCCACACACACACATCTGTTTCTTTTCTGGGACCCCAGGTGTTATGGGGCTCAGGATATCTAGCCACGCCTCTACAGCGAGCCAGTCATCACTGCATCATAAATGCCACTCTGTCCCTGCATCACCCCGTTTTATTTTATTTTTGCAATAATCACCAGCTGGCTGTATAATGTGTATATTATCACTTAATTAACATAATGTCCATACCTCATCAACCACCAGCACCTTGACTCCACCCAGCTGCACCGCCCCCTGCTTCAGCACCTCAAGTAGCCGCCCAGGCGTTGCTATGACAACCTGGAGGGGAGAGACATCAAAAGGTTAACCTGATGATGATGACAAAAAGGACTGTACACTCAAATCATTGTCAACCGGTGTCTTGATGGTACGGTTTAGGCTGCTACATTTGCACTTACAATTACTCATCATTTGAAAACAAAATAATTCTATTGCACTTTTTCCATCTTACATTAGCAACCGTGCATCCTAAATTAAATTAAATGGCTAAATATTGCCAATTGTGAGTATGGAGCCAGGATTACACACACATAATTCTGCAGTCATAATCAATAGGGGACCAAAAGGACAGAATGAGAGACTGTACGTTGATGGTGCGTTTGAGCCGGTGAAGTTGAGGGGGCAGGGGCATGCCTCCCACCAGCAGGGCTGTCCTCATGTTGGGCAAGCCCACCACCAGCTCCTTGGCCTGCCTTTCTATCTGGATGGCCAGCTCCCTGGTGGGGGTCAGAATCAGCGCCACAGGGCGCCCCGCTATGGCTACTGGACTCTGTATGGAGAACAGAGAGAAGCAGAGCTGGAATTAATGTTGAGTCGACTGTTGAGAATTAGATGAGAATTTCTACTGTATATATAAATTCTGCATAGATAAACATTATAAACGCATGTGCTCTGGTCTTACCAGGAGTGATACAAATAACTAACATATGATAAAACAATAAGAAAAACAACACTAGTGTGCCTAATCGACACTTTAAGATTGTTTAAGATGTGAATGTTATTGTTTACGATTAAATATTGTATGAGATAAAGTACAAAGAATACAAAGCAAGACTGTAAGTATCCATCAGCCAATTTATGTTACAAACTTGAACTTCACAAGCAAAGTAAATCACAACACATCGCAAGTTTTAAAAGTTTCATTTTAATTTAAAGTTCATTTCTCAATAGCTGAGAAAGACAGTAAGTCGTTTGTTGAAATTTGAGGTTTCACAGATTACAAAAGCTAAAAATAGACCTCTGCTTATGAATTAATCATTGTTGTTGTTCCATGGGGGGGACAGCTACAGCTAGACTAGAGGATAAAATTGGACTGTTTTCCACCAACTTTACTTTCTCCACAAATTGTGCGAGGTCTCAAGAGAGAATACTGCTTTAAGAACAAACACGATTAAAGTGCTGGGGTTCAAGCCCATCTCTAGGCATTTATATTTTTAAGAAATGTTTTCTTAGTATTATTCTGAACTTCACATCCCCAAGGATGAGTGCATTATTTTATTTTATTTTCTCCAACCAGCACCAATACACCAGACTGATGATCGTCATGGACAAACACTACTTCAAATGAAGACATGAAACAAACCTTCTTATTTACTATTCAAAGTGGCAGCTGAATTTTAATAAGACATTATTTTATCAGACAGGCAGACAATATTTTTGGAATAGCAACATTTGAGACAAATGAATGAATAGAACTCTTCTCCTCTGCTGTTAAGGTGGCCTTAGTGACCAAGAGCACTGTGACCAAGAATGGTTCCCATGTGTTGATTTATAAGATAAGATATTGATAAGACAGACCTTCATTGATCCTCATGGGGTTATTCAGGACAGGTGTTATGTAACTGTATGAAAGCGAGGCAAAAGGGCATTACTATAATAAACACCTGCTGCTCTGGTTTAAGGTGTAAGAGAACCGTACATGTCTGTAACAATAATATACTGTACCTCCAGTGCCCTCACCACCACCGGCAGCAGAAACGCCACGGTCTTCCCCGACCCCGTCTCGGCGCTGCCGATCACATCCCGGCCCGACAGACCCACCGGCACCATCTGCATCTGGACGGGCGTCGGAGCCTCGTAGCCTGCCTTCTTCAGGTTGGCGGCCAGAGTGTCCGGGAAGCCGCAGTGCTGAAACTCAACGATGGGTCTGCTCACGTCTGCGCCCTGGGTGGAGATGCCCAGTTCCTGCTTTACTCGCTGCACCTGGTCCTCCGTCAGCCCTGAGATGAAGGGGTCTTCTCTGTAGGAGTAGACGCCTGTTTGAAGGTTGTCCGAGGAGGAGGAGCCGCCGGGGTCGACGGCAGGTTCTGCAGGTAGAGCAGTCCTGTCATGTTCCGTTTTGTGTTTGCGGTCAAACGCGTCCGCCCCGGTCCCCATCCCCATCTGGGCCAGGTGCTTGGCCTTGCATTCCAGACTGCACACGTCGTTGTCGGTGCTGTCACAGATGTACTCCCCGTAGCGGCCGCACATCACGCACGCCGGCTCCCCGGGCTGGGGCCACCTCTGGCTCTTCCTGAACGACTTGACCGGTTCCTCCTCCTCCTCTTCATCATCTTCATCCTCCTCACTGTCATCTGAAGAAGACCCCCTTTCACCGTCCTTCTCACATGGTGCGCTCTCTTTCACACATGGTGTATCTGTAACCAGTAGTGGAAAGTAACTCAGTACATGTACTTAAGTACAAATTTGAGGAACTTTACTGGAGTATTTTCAACTTTCAGCACTTTTACTTCTACTCCACTACATCTCAAGAGGCAAATATTGTACTTTTACTCCACTACAATTATTTGAAAACTTTAGTTACTAGTTACTTTGTAGATTTAGATTATTATTACAAAACATACACTAAAAACTTCATACTTCGGCTATTTGAAAAAGGCCTATCTACAAGCTCACAAAGTGTCGCTTTGCGACACGTTGTGAGCTTGTAGATCGGCTATTTTCAAAAGAGTTTTATGCATTTTGAACTCTTGTGAAGTGGGACATTCTGCATAATGATGAACTGTTTTACTTACATTTTTATGTCAATACTTTGGTACTTTTACTCAAGTAAATTAGTAGTGGGCCTACAGTATTTCTAAATGGTGGTATTGATACTTTTACTTAAGTAAATGTAAATGTGAATAGCCTACTTTGTCCACCACTGTCCGTAACTGGTGGTGGGGCTGTTTGTTCTGTTGTCAGGTGAACATCTGTGCGGTCTTCCTCGCGGTCCAGATTTTCCTCCTGGTCCAGAGGGGCCGCAGTGGAGCTTTGGACGGGGGTCTCCCTCTCTCCTGGAGGACCCACCTTTTGATTGATTGATTGATTGAATACTTTATTAGACAGAAATGCTCAGTACGGGTACAGGCATACACTTGAGCTAAAAGCATAGGCGGATTAGGAAGAAACGGGCCCCTGGGCCGAGACATGCAAAAGGCCCCCCCGCCCCCTTCCGTGGGTGCACGCGCGCGCACCCACCCCCGCGCGCGCGAAATTTTTGCGGTTAAATCTCGGTTAATAATGGAAATTAATAGGGTTTTTTTCGGTTAAAAACGTCTGTGCACGGCGGCAGATAGGCTAATATAATGCATGTTTTACCTATAACTTAAATACAAAGAAATTGTTCGGTTATATTGCGGTTAATAAGGGAAATTATTAGGTTTTTTTATGTTAAAATTGTAAAAAAAATATGTGAACATTTTTTTTTATAAAAAAAAAAAAAAGGCTCAAGCTCAGGGGCCCCCCTAGCTCAGGGGCCCCTGGGCCTGGGCCCAGTCGGCCCGTTGGGTAATCCTCCTCTGGCTAAAAGGATAACGCAAAAAGGTCCTGTGGACTCGTTTCCATTGTGGTCCGACCGTATTCAATTCATCAACATAGCATAAAGGTATAAAGAAAAAAGGGGGGAGGATGAAAGCAGTGAATGCCATTACCTTGATCTTCTTTACAGTAGGACGTTGTCCAGGGACCCGATCGGCACTGGCAGGTCTCTTTACTTTCAGGGCTCTCGGCATAAACATGATGTTTTGGACTTGTATTCTGTTAGCACAGACAGAGATCAATGGCAGTGTGTTGTTATTATTATTACATTTCAACATTAAGCTACTATTTTAGATGCTTAGAACAAAGTTCACGGCTGTCAAATGTTTCAATGTAAACTTACCGGATAGTTTCTGGAATGCCGTGCACGAACAATCAACGCAACAATTTAACATACGACATAATTATATTCAACTTCTCTCTTCTACTTTTCCTTCCATAATCCATACGTTCATTAAAAACAAACAAGCACCGGTCTGGCGCACGTTGATGACGTAGTGCTTCAATTGATGCTGATGGGTATTGTAGTTCGTATGATAAGCCTGTCTGACTGGCTGCCTCGTTTGTTGTTGTCTTTTTCCTCGCAGATGAGTAAAGGCTGGGAACGAGGCTAGGGTCTGGTGCCGGGTTTTTTTTGGTTTAGTTTTTTTGTTTTTACACAAAGAAAAATACAAAAACTAGCTTCATATCATGGCAGAATAAAACAATATATGACATACTATATTTTTTTGTCCATGAAAATTAACTAGAATTTACCCCTGGGCTGCATAACTCTAAAATAAAGCACGCAGAATGTACATTGAGCTTTGGCCCTTTGTTCTAAACATGCAAGCTGTCAAATTTTATTTAAGTGTATGTACATTTTTTTATTCCCACTGACAGCACTGTTCATTTCGGCCATGGGTCCATTTGGCTCACGGCGACACCTCTGGCAGCTACGGGGTCATTACAACACGGTTTGAGGCGTAGGAGTTTGCGCATGCGCATACAGACAGACTCAGGGCTCTGAGAGAGCCACAGTGCGGCAGCCTGCAGTGAACCATACACACACACATACACACACTCAGCACAGATTCATGAACAACAGAAACATAACACACACTGAACCGTTAGACTATGTGAACTTTAAAGGGACACACTTTGCGTCACAGGAGACGAAAGAAAAAGAAAAGGATGGAAACGGGTTTATTTTCACTCCAGTTCCAGCTGTTGAGAGGAAGATGCGTTTTTATTCCCTCTGAGATCCAGAGAAGATCCGTTTCTTCAACTGGTAGCAGAATGGATGGAAAACACCAGGACCTTCATGGGCTTTATTGTGGAAACGTGAAGGAAAGAGAGTCCACCGTATGATTGGCCGTTTATTTATAAGATATGAATAACAAAGCAACGCATCTACAACACAACAAAATTATAAGTCCCTTTTTTCCATTAAATTCCATTAGTGGGATGTCACCGCTTTCTTCATAAAGCCCAGTCCGAGGAGACATCATCATCGTCCTCATCATCATCTTCTTCAGAGAGTGAAATCATGGGTGAAGTCCAGGACCTCAAGGATCATAATAAGAAGAGCTTTATCGCCCCAGCAATAAAGTCATTTGATCACTATGACTTTTCACGAGCCAAGATCTGTTGCAGCCTCACATGGTTGGTGGCCAAAGCCTATGGGACAGGTATGTAGAATATAGATTATATTATATATAAAGAACATAATATTATATATAAATGATATATAATATGATATAATATTTAGATTATATACAATATATACAATATATGGGACCTATGGGACAGGTATGTAGAATATATATTATATATTACATACATATATGTGTGTGTGTGTGTGTGTGTGTGTGTGTGTGTGTGTGTGTGTGTGTGTGTGTGTGTGTGTGTGTGTGTGTGTGTGTGTGTGTGTGTGTGTGTGTGTGTGTGTGTGTGTGTGTGTGTGCGTGCGTGCGTGCGTGTGTGTATGTATATATGCATACATAATATATATATTATTATTATTATTATATTATATACAATATATATTAAGCCTATCGGACAGGTATGTAGAATATAGATTGTATATATTATATATAGATTATATATAATATATATAAAGCCTATGGGACAGGTATGTAGAATATAGATTATATTATATATAGATCTGCTGCAGCCTCACATTGTTAGTGGCCAAAGCCTATGGGACAGGTATGTAGAATGTGTATGTATGTATGTATGTATGTATGTATGTATGTATGTATGTATGTATGTATGTATGTATGTATGTATGTATCACTGTGCATTTAAATAGCAGACCGTTTCCTGCAGACAGCAGCATGCAAATGAATGGGCTCATGTTTGTCAATGGGAGATGTTATAGGCGTATATGATGAGCTCAGGGCAGGGCTACTTGTCAACCAGTAGCTGTGTCCGATACCAGCCAGTGTCTACATGTCTCAATGGAGGACTAGGAGTGAGACCAACTCCTCCAACCACTGCAGATGTAGTTTTGACCCAATACCACACAGAATCGTCAAAATAATGTTTTATTCATTAAAATAACACCAACCTCAACACTGAGAATTGCAGTGTAGGCTGCTATTAGTGGCATGTAGCCTATATTTTTGAGTTGGTAAACATCAGCTGATGAGTCAGTGTTGTTCTTCCATCTGCTAATTAAATACGCCGGTTAATTAAATAGCCTGTTGGGGGGGGGGGGGGGGGGGGGGGTATTGATCTCCCCAGAGAGGAGATGCATTATTATCCTATATGTCCCTGGGGGGGGGGTCCTCTGTATGTTGTGCACGTTCCTCCATGACGGGATGATGGGACCTGCGTGGCTGATGTAAACAAGTCTGTGTGAAAGGATTGTCCCACATGACCTCACCATCATCATCTCTCCAACGCACTGGATGGATCTATGTCTGATTTAGAAAGAGCTCACATCGAGGAGTCATTGCATGCATGAGGCATTCATCAATTCACACACAGTCCTCACAGTGGAGCTTATATGTTATATCGTTTGCCTTTTGTTGTATGGTCTAACAAGAATTCTTGCTATCCTATACTAAGGCTCATAATGAAGTCAGACAGTTCATGGATGGATTTGAATTCAACATAGATCTCATCTAACCCTTATTCGGGTAGTGAGTGATCCCCATGACATGTATGTCTGAGGTCAGTGCTTGAGCCTATATGCAATTATTCATTAGGTCATGGACCTCAATTTGATTATTGATGATGATTATTATTATTGTTATCATTATTACTATTATTATTAATTATCTCTGAGAGATAATGTACACTGTAAGTGTACACTGTAAAGTACAGTGTTAATTTAAGAAGTTGCAGGCCCATTCCAATTGGTTACTATTAATCATTGTGGATGGGGACCCCCTGAAACCCTCTCAAAGTACCCTGGCTTGGGGGTCCCCAGGCCCCACGTTGAGAACAAGTGTATTCTCACAACAACAAGGCGGATGCTTTCCATGTTCTTTCCTTCAAGACATTGTGCTTTGTTGGTGTGTGAGCCTTCAGGATTAAATAGCAGATGTACAAGCCTGCGGCACGAAGTGACGTGCTGTGAGCTTGTACATCTGATATTTTTGAATAGCCAACGTATAAAATATGGATGAAGGGGTAACAATTATTGTGATGCTGTATTATCACATTTTAGCTAGGGACCCCCTGGAACCATCTCAAGGACCCCTGGGGGTCCCCAGACCCCACTTTGAAAACCACTGCTTGGGGGTGGAACGTTAGGGAATGAATCAATCCACATTGGCTCTATTGACAGATTGTCTTCAAACATGTCATCCATTATAGATGTCATTGTTTGGTGAATGTTATCAGATATCTACTGTAGCTGAGGTGTTATGGGGGCAGAATTCAATGGGCTTCCCCTGTGTCATCATGTGTAAACATTAAACAATGATTGTCTTTTTTTGCTGCATATGCAGCTTACTGCACACTTGATGCCATAATTCATATCGATTAAAATCCAGTGTTGTCAGCACAGCGAGAATGGCTGCATAGATGACAGAAGAAAAGAGGGATGAGAAACAGAACATAAAGAAATGAAATGCCATTGTTTGAAAGCCTTGGATGTGGAACAGCTTGTTGGAGTGGTTCTCTATTCCAACCATGCATGCATATTCCTGGAGCTAAAATTGGACTTCAAACTGCAACTGCAACCTCCCTTGGCCAAAAGAAGAAAAATAACACTCACGCCCACATTCTGGGCAAATTAAAAAAGTATTTCACCACAAGCTTACTGCTTTAAAACCCTCTGGTTAGACTCTTAATTGTTCTGCGCTCAGGCTACTGGGATGCTTATCAGCTTGGGGCTGGTTTCAAACACTACACTACTACAGTAAGAACTATTTTCAGCTTTGTCATTATTTGGTCACACCATTCCCAAAACTATATTGATTAGAGTCACCATCTAATCAGAATTGTTGTTACATAGTCATATCCAATCAGAATAGCTGCTCCAAAATCAAATACAAAATTAATTCCTTGCAGGATAATTCCTACTGATCTTGTTGACTCCATGGCCTCTCCTACAGCACCACCATTATGCCAACATGTACACTTGTTTTCTATTTAAGGGCAATTGATAGCTTGCTAATTATGGTTCTTTGTTAAATTTAACTTTAAGGATGGACTTGTCTAGGATGTAAAAGGAGCAGCATGCCCTCAAAAAGTTGCTAGCAAGGATTTTAATTCTTTGTTAGTCTTATTTATTTTTGATGTTTTGAAAAGGCCAAATGTCACAGAGACCCATGTGCAATGTAATCAACTTTATTTATGTTGCACTTGTGTATTAGCAGAGATCACAAAGTTCTTTACAGCTTATGTGGCAGCAGGAGCATCAGATGTAAATAAAGCAGACAGTGTAATTCTGTGTGCAGAGTAGACACTAAAGTCACTTGTTTCAGCCAAGTAGCAGATTTTATTATAAAAGTCTGCTCCCTGTGCTGTAATGACCCAAAATACTTTGCTCGCCAGCAGATTCTGCATGTACTGTATTTTCAATCAGGACTGAATGTAATGGGAGGATGACTCCAAAAATACATCATGGTCCCCCAGAGAGAGAGAGAGAAAGGGTGAGGGAGGGAGAGAGAGAGAGGAGCTGCGAGGGGGACGGAGAGGGAGTGAAAAAGAATGAGGGAGTGAGCGAGGAAGACAGGGAGAGAGAGTGAGACAGAGAGAACAAGTGATGTCAGGGTGGCAGAAAGACAGAGTGAGAAAGAAAAACAGACACTTAAAGAGAAAGACACACAAACATGTACACAAAAAGTACATACACAGGCACGTGTGTGCACACAACAACACCCAGATGTTAGTCTATACTGCTCTGAGTCTGAATACTTTAAGATGTGCACCAGATTACACCAGTCCCTGGCAGCAGACTCCAGTCTGTCTCCAGACTAGCTGTACATCAAAACTCTTTCTCTTGGAAACAGACAGTGACTAATTAATCGTTTATTTTCATTTGTTCTACTGTGCCTGCCTTCAGTGTTGTTGTTGTGTCTTTTGAAGAAGCTGCTATGCCATCCATAGATATGAGATAACAATCTTTCGGGTGCGGGTACGGTAAATGTTATCTCTATGACAACATAAGATATACAATTCAGACCATCTCTCACAAGCCACATTGTGGGTCTTGACCTGGATCTATAGGCCATCTGAGTTTGTTTTGTCTTTAGACACATGATGCTCCACAGAGTCTTATGTTTCCATCTTCACCAAACTCTGGAAAAAGAAAAAATTGCTCACAACAGACTTGCCTGAGGGTGAAACGCATGCACACCCACAATTATTTTCTGAATCAGGTACTCACACCATACCTACTTGGTGTGACACACACACACACACACACACACACACACACACACACACACACACACACACACACACACACACACACACACACACACACACACACACACACACACACACACACACACGCCTGTAGCATGTGCCTTTGATGAGGCAGAGAGAGGGGATGTTCCCAGAGAGCTGTAGACAGCAGAGATACCAGCTAGAATAGATGAATCGATGTGGTTTCTCACTCCTGCTGCAGTTGCTATAGTAACGGCGAGGTCTTTCCACAGCCGATGAAAATTAAATACAGGAGTCTACCCCAAGTCAGGAAACTGACAGAGAACACACGTTTGCACGGACCGAATGATGAGGAACCAGTACTGAAACTCAGCCACTCAGTGGATCTCAAAGTGGGGTCCCGGGGACCCCCAGGGGTTCTTGAGGGGGTGCCTGGGTATCCCCACTCCCCAGCAACATGAGGAACAGTTTAAAGTCTAAACATTTCATTTCATTCTTCGACCATTCGAAAAAAGCCGATCTGCTTCTCTTATCTTTTCAGATGGGGGTCCACGGCCAAATAGGCAAATACATATCAACTCGGGGCTCCTTGACATGAAAATGTTTGAGAACCACTGCTGCAGAGGAACAGATATAACTCCTTAGTTATATGTTATAGTGGTGAAAATAGAAATTGTATGCTTATTTTACAGTTGCCCTTATTGTATGTCAACTGAAACCCCCATCAACGTGAGAGATAAACTTCCTCTCCCCTCCTCTCCAAAAACAGACAGCGTCCCGGCGGACCTCAGGGATCCGTTCTACACAGACCAGTACGACCAGGAGCACCTGAAGCCGCCCGTGTCCAGCCTCCTGCTGTCGGCAGACCTCTACTGCCGCGCCGGGAGCCTCATCCTGAGGAGCGATGCCGCAAAGCCCCTGCTGGGCCACGAGGCCGTCATCCAGGCCCTGGCACAGAGAGGCCTCTACGTCACCGACCACGAACGTCTGGTCACAGAGAGAGACCTGCGCAAGAGGCCCCTGCAGATGGTGAGTGATGGAGGGGGGAGTGGTGGGGGGGAGGGTGGCTTGTGGAAGAGGGCCAGTAGTTGGTGAGAGGAAGAGCAGTGGGATATATTTGAAGGATTGCTCACAGCAGGTGGTGGTCATTATTACAGGGAAACTATCGTTCTATTGTGAAGATGTGGAAAATCTGTCATAACACTTTCTGATGCATCCTGTGTGTTGAGAGCTCTCTGTACTGGGGCTGGGAAATTACCGTCAGCTTAAGGAAAACACTTTATAATCTTATGATAAGATTTAGGGAAAAAAATCGGCAAAGTTATCCTGGTAGTACGTTTGAATTGTGATACCTGTGGACACAGAGCTTGATCAAATAGTCTGTAGGGAGTCTGAGGCTGAACAAAAACATGCCTTAGGATCTACTAGGATTGTAATAGAAGACTCCCTTCATTTGTAGGCCAAGGCTTTACACACAGTAACCGAAAACACTGTTCATAGGCGAGTCCTAAACATATGGCCCGTAGCACTTCGCCCTAGCCTCGACGACCTTGCAGGCTTATGCAAAGGCTAAAATGTAATTTAGGCAGCATGTTACTTGGACAGATGCCAGGTCATTGTTGACCTGGCATCCTATAGTGTGTATAGTTTCAATGTACAGATTATTGATTTTTTCCCCCGATATTCTACTGTTAGACTGATGATAGGTTCTTGGTTTACTTATGATCCTAGATTACTATTTCAATTCATTTGATGTATTACCTTGTGTTGTCCTTGCTTACTGTAAATCGCTCTGGATTAAGAGCGTCTGCTAAATGGCTAAATTGTAAATTGTAATTGTCTAAATTGTACATGTCCTCAATGGTGGTGGACAGACGACAGCACAGTTGATCTCTGTTTCTGTGAGTGAATCAAACCAGTGCTGCTTGCCAAGATGTGGTATTCACTGGAAAGGAAACTTAGCATAGCTACAGGGAAACTGTTACAGGTTAGAGCATGTAATGTTCTGTCCGGACCGTGGCTTTCCCCTAGTGTTTGTGGGGATTTATCCTCGCTCAGACCCATCCCACGATGTAAAAATTATTTAAAATCAGCTTGTAATATATTTCAGTCATAACCACTACAGTATTATAGTAAATAACAATACAAAAAGAAAATTGGTCAAAAGTATTGTTCATCGCTGTCTGTGTGATTAGGTTTGTTTGAATGATCAGGCTTTATGACAGCTTCCTACCTCGTTCTTCACTTTACCGCCCTGTTTCTAATTCTGACCACCAACCACAAGTTTATGTTGCTCTCTGCATCATTTCTCTCTCTGTCTTTTTATCATTTCAACAAGAGAAAAGTTCCAAAGTGTCGGTTTCTTATTATTGGCAGCGGCACTCGGAGAAGAGGGAATCCTGTTGGGCATAATGTCAGCCCGCTTGTATGTAGAACTCTCTAACAAGCATCCGTGGTGGAAAATGTTCTGCTGAAGTTCTGCTGAGGCTAGTGATGTTGTCTACTGCAGTGATTCTCAAGCTTTTTTAAATTTCATTTTAAGGACTCCCAGTTTGAAATGCATTAGGCCAGTGGTTCTCAACCTGTGGGTCGGGACCCCTAGGTGGTCCCCACATGATTTTGGGGGGTCCCCAGATGACAGTTAAGTGTTAATACCTAGTACAAAAAAGAATAATTGCAAAAAGACCATTACTGTATCAAAAGTAATCAACAAAAACTGGTCAAACAATGGCCAAATTGTCAAATAATATAAGAAAGAGGCAAACTTGAATGCCTCAACTCCTAGATTCCAGGTGCCCATCAGGGTGGGGGGTCCACAGTTCAAATATGAATATTTTTGGGGGGTCCCCAGTTCAAGTATGTTTATTTTGGGAGGTCACGGCCTGAAAAGGTGGAGAACCACTGCATTAGGCCACACCCTCATTTGATATGATTCCTCAGCCTTATTTTAAGTCCATATGGTCCCTTCCTAACTGGGGACCCCCCCTCCGCCCAATGACCCCTGGCGGTCCCCAGACCTCATGTTTAGAACCAGTGGTCTGTTGTAGAGAGAGGTCCTTTTCATACTGTACTCTGAAATTGTAGCTTCTCTGATTTAGTACTGTACCTCAACAGAGGAAAAATACATAGTGGTGTGCTGACTCTCCTTTTAACAAATAGTAAAAGCGTATGCTTATATTTAGGGATTTATATGAGCCAGTCTGGTCTATGGACAAGAAAAGACCGTTTCCTGCCCTGAGTGAGTAGGTTATTATTACACCAATGGTGGTCATCACCATCTAGGCAATTATCCAACTATATTTCAGGAACACGCCATGTAGTTGCAGCGGTCTGTCATCACATATTATGTGATGTTGTTTTGCTCTATTCCCATGGCTTTGCGTCTATATTAGTTACGATGGGTTTCCCCCCTCACGTCCATCTTATTTATATGGCTCTGCAGGAGGCTAGCCATCTCTAGGAGGGTCTGTGTATGTGTCTGTTTGTCTGGAGCTATAATCTCATAAACCACTGGACCGATCAGTGCCAAGTGTCTTGTGAACACTGCCAGTCGGCCAATGGGGCTTGGATCAGGCTGAAACCTTGCCTTTTGGTTCCATTTTGAACACATTTCTTTTATAGATTGGGGTCCCAGAGATCATTTATTTTGTTTATTTATTTTTTATCAATAAATGCGGGTCCTTGAAATGAAGGTGTAGTCCATTTAGGGTGTTGCAGTAGGGATGTTAACAAACGATGTTAACAATTAATCTATAATTGATTAATTGCCGTTTGGGGCTAGTGAAAGTTACAGGTTTGTTGTGTGTGATATCAAATGTGAGTTTACCATAATCACAGTAATCCTTAATCATATTCCATCATATTCAAGGGCTTTTGGAGAGAAATGAGACAGACTCCATAGATAGAGCACTGCAGAGGGGAGGTGTGTGTGTGTGTGTGTGTGTGTGTGTGTGTGTGTGTCTGTGTCTGTGTCCAGCTGATGCTCGTTGACGCTCGTTAATGTTATATACATACATCAAGGCAATTATGTTTCTGCACTCGTTTTCGATTTCGGACAAGAATTTGTCTTTTGGTCCTAAAAAAACGCTGCTTATCAATTAATCGATTAAACGATCGATAAGGTTATCAACTATCAATTCATGAATTAATCAATACTTTGCACCCTAGTGGGCAGTACTTTACTCTATTGTCCCCCATCAAGTTTATCCTAGTAGCTCCACCAGCCATCCTGTATAACCTTCACACCCACACCCCTAGATCGTTCTGTCATCTCTGACCATCTTTATAGCCCCTATATTTTATGATGAGCTACAGCTCGATACAGAGGTGACTTTGCAGTGACAGTATCGACTCAAGAGAGGCTGACGCCCCTTCGTTATTTTGCAATAGAAGTCTCTATGTGGGAGCCGTTTGTTGCCTGAATTAGTTTGTTCTTTTATTGAGGCACAATTAGCTCACAGTGTGACACTACGCCTCTAGTCTGTTTGTGCAGTCTCACTGCTTCTCACTTCTGGGAAGTGTTAATTGGAATGTTAATTAACAATGAACTGAGATTAATTTGGGGGTGTTGAGAGGAGAATCTTGATTGTTAACCCAAATAACATTTCAGTTTGAAGCTTTATTATTAGTATTTACTATTACTATTACTATCATTATGTTTTATTGTTGTTGTTGTTATTATTATTATCATTATACTTTATTATTTCCTTCATTGTAGTTATACTAAATACATGGTTCTTAACTCCAGTCCTGGGATTTGGGAATCCTCCTCCTGACCTTCATTGCTGCCATCTACTCAGGTACTAGCTTGGTCCTGGGATAGCAGAGTGAATGCCTTTCTTTACCAGGACCAGAGTTCAGAACCACTCAACAACAAATGGCTTAACTGAAGTCAACATTTAATATTTAAGCCATATATTGATTGATTTATTGATTGATTGAAATCTTTATTTATTCTCCAAAAGAGCATTGAGGTTTGCCCTCATTTGCAATTGTGTCGAAATTACACACATACAAATCAACAATTAAGACACATGCTGATATAAAACACAAAAACAACTAAATAAGAGATTTGAGAGCAGGTTATTAAATTGTCCATAGGATATATAAATTCTATATTTTATCATATGACGAATAGCGAAAATAGCCAATCTACAAGCTTGTGACGCATTGAAATCTTTGAAGGTTTTTGACAAATTCTTAAAATATCTGACATGCCAAAAACAGAAGCCATTAGGCTACATTGCAGTACAGTAAAGTAGCTAGCAGTGTGTGTGCTCGTGCGTGTGCGCGCGCGCGCGCGTGTGTGTGTGTGTTGTCATTGCGTTCTCCTTTGTGTGCCTGCTAAGCTGTGCTGCACCAAGTGGGCGGGGCAGATTACAAGCACAGGTGATCACCTTCAGCAGCATGCAGCAATGTCACATTCTGCCTTAGTGATTATCATTGTTCTGAGCTCTGCAATATGCCTGTGTGTGTGTGTGTGTGTGTGTGTGTGTGTGTGTGTGTGTGTGTGTGTGTGTGTGTGTGTGTGTGTGTGTGTGTGTGTGTGTGTGTGTGTGTGTGTGTGTAATTGCACATTGAAGTTGCCTGTTCTCTGGGGCTCTACGCAGCAGTGAATGTTCTGAGCCTCAGAGACTGTAACATATTACAGTGTGTCAGAGGAGTTCATATGTTCTGTCCCCTCACAGTATCCTGTGTATCCTTCACAGAGTGTTTGTGTGTGTGTGTGTGTGTGTGTGTGTGTGTGTGTGTGTGTGTGTGTGTGTGTGTGTGTGTGTGTGTGTGCGCGTGTGCGTGTGCGTGTGCGTGTGCGTGTGCGTGTGTGTGTGCGCGTGTGAGTGTGTGCGTGTGTGTGTGTGCTGAGCTAGCTGAGAGAGAAGTGTGAATCTCTCTCCCTCCCCCTTTCCCTCTCTCTCTCTGACCTCTCTCTTTCACCCCTTCCTTGCTTTATTCTATCCCTCTCTCTTTGTCTCCTTTTCTCTCTCCTCACCTTCGTTCGTCTCTCCCTCTCCAATTCCTTCATCCCTCCCTCCGTTCCTCCCTGTCCCCTCCATCATTCCTCTACACTCTCACCCTCTACCACCCTCTACACTCCATCCATCCCTAGCGCTCTCCTTCCTTTCTCTCTCGCTATCGATCCCTCTTCTCTCCATCATTGTCTCCGCCAGGCCGAAATTTGCCTTGAACAAAATGCCTTAAATCATGGTGGAACACAGCGTGCGATGTCCGTGAAAATTTGCACGCACATTCCCACTAGGCCGAGGAAGAAATGGCACTTGAGATTTTTTAAATCAGCCTCATGGTGGCGCTATAACAGGCCAATTCACGTTTTTTCACATCTGCCATTTATAGCGCCACCAGGAGGCCGACTTATGTAAAACATTTTTTTTTATATTACACCTTCAGATTTTATCCAAATTCCACGCAAATCGGTACACACTATCTGTCATGTGATCAAGACAGATCTGTTTGATTTTTCATATTCCATCCTGATTGGCGAACATTGCTGGCCCACAATAACCTACCTGATCTGGCAGAGACCTAGTTTATCTTTCTTTTCCCTCCTCCCCTCCCCTCTCAACCTCCTTCCTTCCTTCCTCCCCTCTTCCCACCTCCCTACTCCTCCCTACATCCCTCACTCCTCTCATCTGCAGGAGGTGAAGCAGACATTGATTGATAGCTTGTTTAGCCCATATAGAGCTGTGTTGGAGGATCACTGCTCAATGCTCATGCAGATATTTCACACATTGTAGGGATCAGCATGGAGTCATGCTGTTATATGCAAGGCAGCGTAATTAAAGGCTTGTTGATTTGTAGCATACAGCATTGGTTCTCAAAGTGGGGTCCGGGGACCCCCAGGGGTCCTTGGGGGGCTACCAGGGGGTCCCCAGCAAAAAATCATGAACATTTGTCATAATCTTTGAATATTTATATGTTTTAATGACAAATACATATCATTTTGGGGGTCCTTGACATGAAAAAGTTTGAGAACCACTGGCATACAAGACTAGAGCTGACCCAGAACACCAGAGAGGTGTCAAGCTCCGATCAAACAGGCTGCAGTAACTCTAATTCATAGTAACTATAAGAGAGTTTCTACCGATATACTGCAGAGTAGCTACTGTAATTGATGCATTTATATAGCGCCTTCATCCACAGTGCTTTACAATGTGCATTACATTCACCCATTCACTCCGCAATGGCGATGGCAGAGGAAACCATACAAGGCACCAACCTGCTCATTGGGAGCAGTTCACTGCCGCCCTGAGCGGTAACAGAAACTAATTTACAAACTCAGTTAATTTAATAACTCTTTCATGGCTACGCCCAGCAACTGATGAGAATAACTTTTCTAATGAGATTTCTGATGAACGCTTGCGGAATGTCTTCAATCAATGTCTCAGTTCACGTGTCACATGCATGCATGGGGTCGCATGAGGCAGATGAGGCGTGTCAAAGTGAAGTGTCAGCGCAGCCGGGGGGATCGTCTATTATTTAGATGACATTGAAGTAGAGGTCTGTGGTGTGGGAGGAAACCTGCAAACTGAGCAAAAAAAAATAACATTCTGAGACATTACTTTAACATTAGAATGTAAATATTTAAAGTACAGGCTGTTAATTATCCAGGAACATATGAGAAAAACCAATGTAATAAACAGATGTAATGGCAGATGTAATCTACCACTCATCAACTGTTGATTAACATATGATTTCAGCATTAGTATACAAGTATCTACCTCTATTACTTACCATTTATAAAATAAGAGTTTATCACATCTGTTTTATTTGCCTTTAAAGCGCGGGAGTGCTGTAGTTACTAATGTTATGCCCATAAATCATGGTCCATAATTTAAAGTGTTACCCATTAGAAAGTTCACAGGTTCCCATCCACATCTGCAAAACAGCTAATATTGTATCCTTGAAACAGTCATTGGGCCTCTTTTGAACAGTGCCCTGATGCCCTGCCTGCTAAATCCGTCACTGTGGCTGACCGTGTCAGCTAAGGTTTTGTGCACTGATAAGCATATCTGCCCCCGCAGTTTGTGGAAGGGATTGGCAGTGGTTTGAATAATCAACCTCTATGTGATTGGATTTGAGAGGGTCAGGGTCTACATCAGGTCAACATATCCTCTCTCTCTCTCTCTCTCTCTCTCTCTCTCTCTCTCTCTCTCTCTCTCTCTCTCTCTCTCTCTCTCCATCATCATCATCTACTCTTTCACTCTCTTTCTTTTCCCTTCTTTCCCCACCTTCTTCTTCTTCTTCTTCTTCTTCTTCTTCTTCTTCTTCTTCTTCTTCTTCTTCTTCTTCTTCTTCTTCTTCTTCTTCTTCTTCTCCTCCTCTCTCTCTCTCGCTCTCTGCCTCCATCCTTTACTTTCTGTCTCTCTCAGTAAATGACTCACACATATGAAGACACAGGTTACAAATTGCAGCTGTCGCCCACACACACACACACACACACACACACACACACACACACACACACACACACACACACACACACACACACACACACACACACACACACACACACACACACACACACACACACACACTGCACTCACTCAGGCTTATTGATGTTCTACCCACACATTATGCCTCTCACACAGTGAAAGAGAGGATGATAGAGGGATGAGAGTGATGGGGGGGGGGCTATATGGAGAGAGGAAGGGCAGGAAGGGATTGTAAGAGAGAGAGTGGGGGATGAGTGGGTGGTGGTGTATCTGAAAACATTCAAATGTGACACATTTTAATCCTCGTGAGAACACCGAGCACTAGTCGACAAGCAAATGGCTTTTATTTACAACCTCCATATTCATTGTAGTTTGAGGCTACAATTGAAGGAATTATGTAAGGCTACACCAATGCTTTTTTTCATATCCTAACTTTCCTTTGTTAAGTATTTAATCCAATACGTAAAAGAAATAAGCCAAAAATAAGCGAAAACCAAAACCCAATGTTTGGTTCTATAGGGAGCTGTTGACTGTCCTGTCCCATTACTAAGCGCCTGCTGCCAACTGACTTCAGGTGTGCAAAGGCCTGTTATTTATGTTAATTAATGCCATTATGATATCTTAGTGTGGCCTAGTTTTAGTTTGTTTGGACATGCTTATGTTCAGACATTGGAAGTCAGCAGTGTCATGGTACCGCTCTACTTTCGGAGGTCTTTTGAATGTGTCTCGTCATTTTTTTTGTTATTGACATCACTGGCCTACATACAAAAGTATTGCACCATTGTGAGGTCAAATGTTCAAAACACCAGCCATTACATCACTGTACCAGTTCTAGTCTGATTTCCAATTGAAAGTGTTCTGTGAAATCACTCTGGTGGTTAAATCATAACTGCGGTGTCCTTAGGTTTGTAACTGAAGATTTTCATCATGTCTCTGGGGTCTTCTCTGAACTGTATTACATGCTGGAAACTAGGACCGCACATCAATCATGTTATTGGTAATCATTTTCATTTGATTTGTTTTAGATAATTTTCTTCAAGTCTCTGTTGCTCATTGTGCTTATGGGTAGGGTACCATTACATACCATATTATGTTATGTAATGGCTT
This sequence comes from Gymnoscopelus microlampas, assembly GCF_963454915.1. Classification (NCBI taxonomy): domain Eukaryota; kingdom Metazoa; phylum Chordata; class Actinopteri; order Myctophiformes; family Myctophidae; genus Gymnoscopelus; species Gymnoscopelus microlampas. The sequence goes on from NC_139946.1 coordinate 16,870,715, forward strand.
CTGTGATTCTATTGAGCCTGATGGAGAGGTGGATTGTACAGCGTTATGTTATTAACCCCTTATGTAAGGTTGAAGAGATAAGGGCTAATAAGATGTTTTAATTAATTGCCACGTTTCAGAATTATCACATAAATTTGAAGCGTAAAATCACGATTTTTCGATTAATTGTGCAATCCCTACTGGAAACACAAATGACAAATGCATGGACGTCTAAATGATGTACATAATCTTCATTGTGTGCGCGTGTGTGTGTGTGTGTGTGTGTGTGTGTGTGTGTGTGTGTGTGTGTGTGTGTGTGTGTGTGTGTGTGTGTGTGTGTGTGTGTGTGTGTGTGTGTGTGTGTGTGTGTGCTTGCGCTTGCGTGTGCGTGTGGCAAACCCATCATTCATGCTTGTGCGGCCACGTGTGTGTGGGTGTGAATTTCAGACTATTAGACCATAATTGGCCACAGTGAATTGGTTTGAAGTGTTCCCTGCAGCAGAATGCACAGTAATCGTGGTTCCAGGTGTCTGATGATGCATGGAGATAGTGGCTTGTATACTGAGCAGTCTTCTGAAGCTCAGAGGGACTCAGGGTTGGGGCCGGAGGGTTGTGTTTTTGAAGTTGAAGACATTTGAGTGGAAGAAAGAGGGTGGATATTTGATTTGAGATTAGTTTTTTATATACTGTATTTATACTTTACTTTAGTCCAAACATGTTAAAACAATAAATCATTCAGTTCTTTCATAATAATAATAATTTCCACATGTTTTATGTCCCTGTTATTATTAGACATTTCAACCCTTTTTTTTTGCATGTAAAACCCCTTCACCTATACATAAAAAGGGAAAAACTAAATTAAATCATTTCATCTATGCAGCCGCATTCATTCCCTGTTAAACTTTTCAGACAGAGAGAAAGTGGAACAGATTCAATTCAATTCCACATTTATCCTTCCATCAATTCTATTGGTTTCTCACCACTGAGAGGATCAATATTATTGTAAGTGTGTGTATGTGTGTGTGTGTGTGTGTGTGTGTGTGTGTGTGTGTGTGTGTGTGTGTGTGTGTGTGTGTGTGTGTGTGTGTGTGTGTGTGTGTGTGTGTGTGTGTGTGTGTGTGTGTGTGTGTGTGTGTGTGTGTTGCGTGTTGCATGTGGCCGCGTGCAGTTTATATATTTTAGACATGGGAGCTACAGACTGTGTATGACAGGGTGTGTTTGATATAAAGGCCATAACAGAAGCAGGTTTATTCCATTGGTAACAAATTTAGACCTGAGGTTCCGATTATACAAATGTCTTCCAAATCCTAGCAGTTTTCTGAAAACGTATGTTACTATATCAGTGGTGCTCAAACGTTTTATTGTCAAGGACCCGCCGACCCCCATCTCAAAATATTTAGTTCCAGGGACCCCCCAGAAGCAAAATGTTCCATTTAAAACTATATATATATTCAAATATTTGCACAAAATGTTCAAGATTTTTTTTTAAATAGCAGATCTACAAGTTCATAGTGCGGCACTCGGTGCTGCGCTATGAGTTTGTATACCTGCTATTTTTTTATTGCCAAAGTATAAAATATGGATAAAGTGGTTACTGGTTACACAGATGCGTTCTCGGTTTGAATGGGTTAAATGAAAAACCCCTGTGGAATACGTCCAGGCTAGCCTCAAATCTCTCAGTGGTCAACAGACATTGATGAGACATTCAGCCCAACATGGTAGCTTTGAAGCTGTTTATGAAGATGTTTCTCAAAAGAAAATGATACATATGCAACACAATTTGTTTACTCTCTCATCTAAGGGGTACTTGGTATGAAAAAAAACATTGAAGACCAGACACTGATTTACAGGTCATCGACCTGTTCTTTTTTCGTGTTCATGTCGTCGTCATTACGCCCGTCGAACCCCTCAGGCCTGCATAGCAGTAATTGTAATGGAGATAGCGTGTTGTGAGCCTGCTGTTTTCACATTTTATGTTGACAATAAGCAACACAACACAGCTGCTCTGCTAGAGTGTATGGTTCCTCGTCAGTAAATGGAGCTTGCAGTGTGTGGATATCTCCACATTATGCTCTAAACAAAGACACGTGAACCGTGCACTTCTTAATCACCCAAGCCCTATATAAATGATATAACAAATCTCACAACGGAAAGCAAAAATCTACAAGTTCACAATGTGTCACATCACGACATGTTTTGAGCTCATAGATCTGCAATTTTTGCGATTAAGGAAAGAAAAACGCCAGATTGAAAGTGGTTAGCATTTGAGAGGGGAAACAAAGGACCATTCATTTCTTCTCCATAATTGAGTATTCACTTTGTTCATTTGGGGGAAAAAAGCAGTACTTTCAACCTTTTGAACTCTAGTAGATCATTTCTGTGGTGGACAATAAGATATTCCAGATTTCTGCACTGGTAGTTGACCGGATAGTGCATCGACCTCGTAATTACAAAGTCTCCTGTTTGATATTGGCTATGAGATTTGTAATGCACGCCACCCCACCACCATCCCTCCCAATCATTCACCAATCAATCATTGAATCTGACCTAAGCTGTGCTGTGTCAGTCCTCTCTGTGTCTGTGCCTCTGCCCCCAATGCCCTCTGGGTACTGTAGTCCTTGCAGTGGTGATAGCGTCCTTGGTTCTGTGATGAGTTGGACCTGAGTGTCACCATATGCCTGTTTGTCCCCTGTGGACATGGTGCACATCTATGTTTCATGTTCACATGTAGAGGGAGGAGCATGTCGTTGCTGTCAGGCAGAAACCTCATATCTCCATTTATTAACTTTTTGTGTTTATGTAAATTAACGCCCCTAGTTGATCATACTACACTACTACAGCGTCACACAAAGGTATCAAAAGAAGCAGATCTACAAGCTCGAGGCGCAAAGCGACTTGTTTTGAGCTTGTAGATCTGCTACTTTTGCTATTTTTGTATTTGAATCCTGAAAAGTAACAGTTTTGGACATATGATGTTTCTATATATGTATGGTATGAGATGACATTTATGGATATGTATTTAATTTCTGTGCCTGTGGTTTAACATGTATGCACTGTGGGTTTGTGCTGCAGTGAAGGAGGTTGTCCATGTTTCTATTGGGATGAATGTGGTGTTATTATATTGTGCTTATTGTGCAAAGACGCATGCACGCACGCACGCACATACGCACGCACGCACGCACCCCACCCCACCCCACATGCATACACAAAGAGGTTTGTGTTAATAAACGTGTGTACATTTTGATGCACATATGAAACATATTATGTAATGAATAATAATGAATTACTGCTACCGTGTCACTGTACATATGTACATGTGACTATTAATCATCTTAATGTGATGAAATGATGCATCAATTCAGGAACAGATAAAGATAGAAGGAGAAAAAGAAGGGATGAATACAGCCCCCTCTCTGTCTGTCTGTCTGTCTGTCTGTCTGTCTCTCTCTCTCTCTCTCTCTCTCTCTCTCTCTCTCTCTCTCCCCATCCCTGCTCCTACTGAGCAGCCACTCCGTTGCCATGGTTACGCTCCAGGAGGCAGGATGTGTGCGTTTGCATGTATATATATACAGTGTGTGTGTGTGTGTGTGTGTGTGTGTGTGTGTGTGTGTGTGTGTGTGTGTGTGTGTGTGTGTGTGTGTGTGTGTGTGTGTGTGTGTGTGTGTGTGTGTGTGTGTGTGTGTGTGTGTGTGTGTGTGCCATGAGTGTATAGATGGTTGTATAGATTTGCCTACATGCAGCGTTGTGTGTGTGTGTGTGTGTGTGTGTTTGTGTATGTGTATGTGAAGCTGCCAAGCTCTGAGGCAGAGAATACTGACGGAGATGAATTCATATAAGGCAGAACACAATAGCTATGCCCCCACGATGAACACACAAACACAAAACCCAGTACACACAAAGCAGGAACGCAGGCACGTGCAGACAGACACACATGCACACACACACACACACACACGCACACGCACGCACGCACACACACACACACACACACACACACACACACACACACACACACACACACACACACACACACACACACACACACACACACACACACACACACACACACAGAAGCCTCTCTGACCTGTGTACCAGGCAGACAGGGTTAGAACTGCCTGACTCAATCAAGCTGCATCCAGAAGAGGCAGCTTGATTCAGAGAGAGGTGGAGAGTGGTGTCTCTGTTTCTGTGCACACAGTCAGCCAACTTGTCCCTCTCTGCCTGCGGTGACTCAGGCTGTGTGCAGCATGGATGGGTGAGCATGCAGCTCTGGGCGTGATGGATGCTCTCTGACTTCTAAAACTCTGCTCCATACACAGTCCTGAAATATGAGGGATCATCTGACTTGCATACGCAATATGTTGGGCTTTTAGCACAAGACGGAGAAATGGACAGAGGTGCGATGCATTCAGACATTTATAGCTGAACCTCTTGTCTACAGAAAATATAAGAGTTCAGCGTCAAACTGTCACTCTCACGAACCTCTATAACTGCTGCTTTAAATCCTTACAATCCAAACTTGAGTCCAGGCTATGGTCGCGGCTTACACCCCTGCCCCGACCACTTGGGTCTGCCGCCTCGGGGCGACTGGTTGCCTCGTCACTCAGTGGTCCTTCTGGCCGATCTACACGGTCACAGCTTTCCTCTGTTCTGGCCCCACAGTGGTGGAATAAACTCCCCACTGATGTCAGGACAGCAGAGTCACTGCCCATCTTTCGCTGCAGGCTGAAAACCGACCTATTCAGGAATCACTAGCCTGACCCTTCCTCTTAGCCTTGCCTACTTGTTGTCAATTAGTAGTACGAGCTCTTGTTTTATTGGATCTTCTTTATTTGATACACTTATTTGTTTTAGCTCTTGCTCATTTGATTTTCCTATTTGTCTCATCTGTTTAAGAAAGTAGGTAGCTGATATATTGCACTTTTTACCTTAGCGATAGGTATACTCTCAGTCGCTTGTTTTAGAAGAGAATGCACTTAAGACTTCTGGTGATTAGTAGTTTCTTTGCCTACCTATGTTGAATGCACTTATTGTAAGTCGCTTTGGATAAATGACTGTAATGTAATGTAATGTCCTGCCATAAAAATATATGCCAACCTTCACCTCACTAACTCTTCATGGTCCGAGTATCTCTGTCGCCGAGAACGTTCTCTGTGACCACCTGCTGAATTCTAAAGTGACTCTACTCTTAACTTAATTTAACTACTGGAGCCCATAATTTTGAGTGTGTGTGTGTGATATTGAAATAAAATGTCATCAGCTGCTAATTTAAGAATCACTGGTTTGTGTGCTAATGCATTATTTACTTATTTTGATGACGTCATCACGCAATGACTTCATCACAAACATGTAACTCCCCTTTAAAATGACTTGTCCTAGGTACAAACGTGATTTACCAAGAAATCAACCAGCTTTCTTACAACTTCCTTTTGTAAATTAGTTATCAGCACTGATTCGTGTTGGTGAATGAAATGTCTCACTGGGTGGTACATCTGAATGGAAGAGAAAATAATGACTTCCATCATGCTGTGGTAGTTGGACACGAGGTCTACTGCTTTGAAGGACACTTCAATAAGACTGAAGTGCATGTCTTCAACACAGTGTCTCTGTGCTGGATGATGTTGCCCCCTATGACAGCTGGAAGAGGAGAATGTGACCTTGAGGTTCCCTCCATACTCGGCTGGAGCCAGGTGTCAGCTATGCTGATCGAACATTCCATCTACATTTTGGGGGTCGGATTTCTTTATGCATTTGATGTCGACACCCAGAGATGGTTCAAGCCAAAAGTTTGTGGGATTGTTCCAGAGAACGAGCACTACTACTCAGCCTGTGTCTTGGGGAAGGCCATATATGGAATGAGGGCTGGATACACTGTCATCTACAAGTTGGACATCACCACAATGGTCTGGTCTTTAATTAACACCAGAGGCACTCCACCAACTGCTTATTCGGGTTACTCTGCCACCATCATCGGGACAAAGATGTTTGTATTTGGGGGCAGACACCGATGGCTTAACATTAGTGTGTTTGACACAGAGACCATCTGCTGGCTGAGCACTCCTGCACTCTTTCAGCAGCTTCCAGAAGGACGCAGGGATCATTCAGCCTTTGCCTAAGGGAGAGCTGTACATATTTGGTGGCCAATGCAATAACAAGGACTTTAAGGATCTGTGGAAATTCAATCCAGAGACCTTCTCCTGGAAAGGTGGAACCCAAAGGAAAAGGCACGTTTTCAATGTATAGAATGTTATGTTGCATGGTGGGAGATCGTATCATCATCTTTGGAGGATTAAAACGATTATTCTTCGGTTGGTGCTCAGCGCCTGTTCGCACTGATAAACTGTTCATGTTAGATTTGAGGCCTAGTCTGAAGACATTATGCAAGCTAACAGTTATTCAGTACAATCTGGAGCAGTCAGAGCTCCCACAAAACATCAGGTGGGAACTGGCAAAACTGAAAAAAATGGAAAAAACGAAACTGAAAGAAATGGTTCTTCGATTTGTGCGGCAAAATAGGAGGAGCAAAATGGAGAAATTTAAAGAAGAAATTAAAAAAGAAATGAAGGAGGAAATCACAAGTTTTCGCATTGAGGTGGACCGCCAGCTGCAAAGACACGATGAAGAGTTAGCGACGCTGAAGGCGGGTACAAACGAAACCCAAATGCGCTTATTGGAGCTAGAGGACTGGCGAGTGGGAGCGGACGAGGCGATGATGGTGCTGGTGGAACATTTGGAGCAATTACAGGCAAGGCAACTGGACGCTGAGACGAGGGAATACGCAACAACATACGCTTGTTTGGACTTGTGGGCTCGCATTGGCTTGTGATTGTGATGTGATACGTGTGTGTGTGTGTGTGTGTGTGTGTGTGCGTGTGCGTGTGCGTGTGCGTGTGCGTGTGCGTGTGTGTGTGTGTGTGTATGCGAGCACATGCGAGCGCGCCTGTTAGAACCATGGATTAGAGCGCGCTCCTATTGATAGGATAATGAGCCATGGAATGTTGCTTGTGTAGATGTGTACTTTTTGGTTTCTTAGCCTTGCTTCTTTTTGTGGTTTTCACAGGGAATTGAAGGGACAGTCAACAAGAGAGAGAGAACTTTCTATATGCCTGCTGGAACTACAAACTTGTAGGAATAATAACTTGAGTGAGAGACTGGTCACTGGTGGTAATGATGAGTCACTTGAGTAAGAGACTCCTACAACTGAGCTGTTTTATGTTACCTGTTAAGATTGTGCACTATTTATTTTTTTCTTCCTGTAAACCCAAACAGTGTTATTTGGTGTTGTGTTGCCATCTTATTGATGAGATAGTAAGAGACTCTGTTCCTGCAAATTAGCTGTTTTATTGTAGCCTGGCTACCTGTTAAGATTGTGCAAGGCACAACTATTAATTTTTTTCTTCCTGTGACCCCAAGCAGTGTTATTTGGTGTTGTTACGTGGATGAGAAAGTAGAAAGAGACTCTGTTCTTACAACTGAGCTTTTTTAGGCACCTGTTGTTTCATGGCTCATTGAAACTCTTTTCTGAGTTTAGTGGTGCATTATGCACATAATTCATGTGACTGTAGGTATGCATTATACTTTTGTGTTACATTCCATGAGTAATTTGTAACTAAGAGTAACTTTACCTTGGTGAAGATAGAGGCACATTGTTCCACTTTTTATGGTCATGCCCAAGATTGATGGACTTTTGGAGGGAGATTGGGCAGGAAATACAAAGGATACTGTTAATTAACATTGTACCAGAACCTAAATTCTTTCTGTCAGGCCTCTATCCAGTTGGACACAGAATAAAGCGCAATGAGAGAATATTCATAGATATTTGTCTTTTACAAGCTAAAAGAGTAATAGCATTGACCTGGAAGAGGCCGGATAGACCAAGCATTGCACAGTGGTTCAGGGAACTGTCTTTATACGTACCTCACACATATTAATCACATATATACTTAGGGACAAACAAGAAATGTTTCAGGAGGTTTGGGGTCGCTTTATACAGTACATGGAAACATTGATTGTCTTGTAATGTTTTGATGTAATTGTCCATTTTGTTTTCTGTTGTGTCTGTAATATAATGTTGTAACTTTTAAATAAATGCATTCAATGATTTTGAAACAGTTGTGCGCACGTGCATTAGTGGTAGATCACCTTGAGCTGGCAATTTTAATAGTAGAACTCAAGTCAAAAAAGTGAAGGCACCCATGCTTTAAAATGGATACATGGATTATTTTAACCAATCCGTAGAGTATGTATCTTATCTATATCTATATGTATCTTATATCAAGCACATGTGCTAGATATAAGTGGTCCCTGGTGTTGGGTAGGACACCTACTGGTTGTCTCCGCCAGGAGACTATGTTTTCGTTCTCGTCCTTCCGTGTGTCCACCAAGCTAACATTGGTCAAGCTTCACGTGACACATGACAATATGTTGAAAGGGTGTGCTTTGATTGGCTGTCGAGACGCATGATGAAATAGAGACCTATAAATAGGTGTGTCACTTCAAACGATCTTTTATATCTTTTGAAGTGAGGTAAGACAGGATTAATCAGGAACAGTACTGGCGGAGACCTGTGCTCCGAGGAGCACATTTTTTAGTTTGACTATGTTAACGTTATTTGAAGCAGTCGGTGCACCGGACTGGACACACAGGATGTGCCGTATGTAGCTTCATGCAATACCTTTTCTCAACCAATAGTTGTCCAACCCGAACACAGGCTCTACATTTCTCAGTAGAAGACTACTAGGGAGATTTCCTAAAACCACCACAGTTGTATGCCGTCATATGACAAGTAAAAAAAAGTTGAAATAACATTATATTCACTAAAAGAAAGTTCTGGATTGCATCTTTAACAGCCACTTTGGAAGAGCCCATGAACGCGGCACATATCATGTGTGGCAATGGTCAGGGTCTGTCAGTAGAAGACTGTGGTTGTACTGGGTATGGTCTGGATGTGAACTATATGAATGTGAACCATGGATTTGTTGAAAGAGTGCGAGCACTTGGAAAATACTCCTCTGTGAATAAATAAACAGAGTTTAAAGAATGGAGAATGGCTTGAAAGGCATTTCCTAATTCCTATGTTTTCTCAGCCATTTAATTTTCACAGTATCAACTTTGCTACTCTAGCCAAACTAATATTAGCCATAATGTCTAGGTCTGGGATTTTTTCCTGTCTATGCCAATAACAAAGATATGAAGTAGGCAGGTTGCAGGTTTTCTGTCTGTAATCTATGTGTTTGAGGTAATGTAGCTCTTAAACAGGGAGAGGTCAGTCATCTTAGGAATGCCACTTTCTCTGCCTTGGAACCCTGAACAAACAGTGACATGTTTACATTGAGGTGTACTGTGCCTTTAAAGAGAATAATAAGAGAGCAGAGAACAACATGTACATACTGTATAAGCCTGTAAGCCCTGACAGCTGGCGCAACTCTTGGCCAGTAGCCAATGAGCAGAATTGTTTGTGTGATATCAACCAATTAGGACTGTGTTTGTTTGTAAAAACGGAGAAAGTGTTAACCGTATCATGCAATTTAATCTAGTCTTGTTTTTGTTGTTTTTCCTGAAACAAGCAAACATAGTGTGGTGATACTCTATCCAAAAAATATATCACTTGGTGAAATATTTCTTGTGTAGAGAGTCAATATTGCTGAAATACCTTTAGTGAAAAAGCCTAAATGCTTTGGTTGCCTGGTAGCTCAACCAGTTAGTGCATTGACCTAGTGACCACATGCTTCTTGTGAGTTGCAAGGACCCAGGGTCGAATGCTTCTCCTCGGGTCTCGTCTCTCTCCCCACGCTCTCTCTGCCCTTGGTTTCCTGTCTATCTACACTCAAAAATAAATAAATCATAATAAAAAAGGCAAAAGCCTCTTCAGATTTTTTTTCTTGGTTCTCTCGTATGAAAGCACACACCTTTGATTCTTTGTAACCACACAATAAGCTTATCGTACCTCTTGAGAGATAAAGTCCATGCCATTTTCCCGTTAGAGAGAAGGCAGCGGATTTACTGTTAGGCTACCAGTAGGTTTCATTTAACTGATCTTGCTATTATTGAAATGACAAAGGCAAGTATGGGTTTGGTTGGTCTCATACTGACACAGAGGATAATTCCTTAAAGACTAGCACACCAGCTGCAGCATAGACGCTTTTGAACACACACCAATGTCTTAATGCTAATACTGTGTTTTCTATAGACCATAGCAGTTATGTGATAACTCTGACACCCTTGTGGTAACGGAAGAGTTTGCCTATGAGCTCTATTACAGATTTCTATAAAGGTAGCTGGATTGATCTGGTTTCAATGTTCTGAAATTTGACAGTGTAATTCTAATTAAATTAGATGTGTGGAAACATAGGGGAAGCTTGGGGCGGCCATAGCTTAGTGGGTTGAGAGTCTGTGGTGATCAGAAGGTCACCGGTTTGCCTCCCGGTCAGCCCATGTCTACATGGTGAAGTGTCCCTGAGCAGCACTCTTAAAGGACAACTTTAGTTTTTTACAACCACGGTTTATATTTTAGCTTGTAATTAAAGTAAATAAAATATGAGTGTTATTTTTTTTTCATTTACTGCTTTCTATAGTTTTAGCAATTTTTGCGATATTTTTTACAGTGGGCGGGGGTGTCCGGTGGCTAAATATGCCTTTTTTACACAATAAAAAAGGTCCTGTGGTCTTTGATGGCCAGATGTGAGTTGTTGGGGGCTAGAAGAGCTACTGTAAATAATAATAAAGAAAACACCAGGTTATTGTGTAAAAAAATACATATTTAGCCACCGGACAGAATGCCCCCCCCGCCCACTGTAAGATCACGAAAATTGCTAAAACTATAGAAAGCAGTACATTTTAAAATTTTAACACTCATCTTTTATTTACTTTAATTACAATCTAAAACATAAACCTTGGTTGTAAAAAAACAAAGTTGTCCTTTAAACCCTAACAGTGCTCCCCTGCGCGCTCATCATTACCAACTGAACAGCCAACTGCTGGGTGAAGCTGAAACCCCACGGGATTGTCAAAAGGTCTAACCTCCTGTAACTGAGTGGGTAGAGAGGCCGTCTTGGAATTGGAAGGTCGCCGGTTCGTACTGTATACAGTATATTGCCAATGCATAGGAATTAATACATGTATCCATTTGTACGCTGAGTATACGGATGGATATGCATTAACTGATTATTGTATTTGCCAATTGATCGTTTTTAAGACCCCTCCAGTGTCACATACCCCCTAAATGCCCTCCTGGGCATTAACATTACCTCATCCCACTCCTGGCTTTCCTGTGGTCTGATTTATGAAGAAAAATGACTGAAGCCAACTGACTGTTCACTTTGCTTTTAAGTCAAAAAGCCTTCTTTACCGCTCTGGGGCTAGACACTGAAATATGAAATACTTTTATCACCCTCCTTTCAGACAGTACACAGTCTGGCCCCGGAGCCATTTTGAAATGGGATTGGGAACGTTCGGGATTCGACAGTAACCCCTGGGTGGGTAGGGCCGTTCTGGAAGGGTAGAGTGGTCTGAGGTTGTGCGTGTCCCTGGATGCTGTGCTAAGGTTAGCTTGGTGGTTTCCATGTAATTTACTTATAATTATTGGGTTCGGCTTTGGGATATAAGCTGGGGAAGGTAAGCTGCTGCAAAGTCCATTCCCACAGCCAATGCCAGACCCCAGCACTGGAGGTCCTGTGTGTGTGTGTGTGTGTGTGTGTGTGTGTGTGTGTGTGTGTGTGTGTGTGTGTGTGTGTGTGTGTGTGTGTGTGTGTGTGTGTGTGTGTGTGTGTGTGTGTGTGTGTGTGTGTGTGTGTGCATGCGCGTGTGTGTTCAATATACTTATTCTGTGTGCATAATATGCCTGTGTATGCATAGAGTATACAGTATACATATATGTGTAAGTGTGCCTTTAATAAACCGTATACATGCATGTGTGCGTGCAAGTGTGATTAAACAAACAATTTGTTTCTCTTTCCGCCCACTTGCTTTCATCTTGCCTCCATGTCTAAAGTGCTCCATATTTCTACACATTTCAGTGGCAGTGTGGCAGAACTACAGAGAAATGTCTATTTCACAAAGGCTTCTGCTGTCCTTTGGTGGGACTTACCCAACATAATATTATGTTTCTATGCTGGTGTCCAACCTTCCATGGGAAATGCAATTGTACTTGCTTGACTGGTAACTCAGTTGGTGTAATTGGCGGTAGAGAGTAGGGACACGTCAAAGATACTTTCATTTTTCTCATTTACTCCCACACACTCAGTCACACTTTAGGTCTTTGGTACAATATGTCGGTTAAAGCGTCAATCCGTAAGTAGTGAATGCAAATTTAACACCATGAGATTCAAACCCTGCTCTCAGTCAGCACTTCTGGTGAGAGGACGAGAACAAGCTGAAGCCTACACTCCATGTACACTCGCTGTTTGACGCTCCAAGCAGCTTGGAGAGACAATCGCTCCTCCAAAAGCAAATTACCATTTGGGACAAAACTATTTCTGGGTTAAGCTGGAGGACTGAGTGTGGAGTGAGTGAGTGAGCAGATATTTGGGTATTGGAATTTGGCTATAGGGTCCCAATTTATAGGGACTATAGGGTCCCAGAGTATAGGGAGACCCCCTCCAACCACTGCAGATATTGTATTTTACTGTAAAGATTGGTTAAAATACTGTTTTATTCATTAAAATATACGGATTGCGGTTTTATCATAGCATTCGTAAATCATTTTAGTGATTGTTTTATTAGTCGGGTGGGGTTAAAAACATCAGGACAATTCATATCATGTCAGGTAAGGCAGGTTGTCATTTTAAAAAAATAGCAAATTAACTTTCAAATGCATTCCCTTTGATTATCTAATGTTTTCTGATGAGTCACCCCATGTTACAAACCCCTCCCATCTGGCACATATAGGAAACAATCTAACAAACCACAAAATAAGTCATAACAACACCTCAGGCCAGCTTCTAGCCGGCTGTCAAACTTTGCTTGCATGCCACCATTTCTGTCTCTCTCTCTCTCTCTTATGCCATTTTCCTGTTGACTGTACTATGAAATAAAAATGAAAGTGCCATAATATTTACATTTTAATGAGAAGATTTTCAAAGCTGTCCTCGAGAGGTTGAGTGTTTCTTGATTTTCTACTTAGCTGTGCTGTACCTATGGTGGCCTTCAAACGCCCCCCTCGAGAGGGGGGCGTTTGAGTGTTTTTCTGTGTCCTGCTGAGTTGGCGTGAAGTCACCTGAAGCTAGACTAGTCTCCATTTTTAGACATCTGGCTTGGCAGAGAGCCGACTGGACGTGGGCAGAATGTAATGCTAAAAACAGACTTGTTTCACTCTTACATCAGCTGTGTAGCTAACACACTGGACCCCAGCGACTTTGCTTATTCATGGTAGATGTCTAGGGAACTGCAATGCAGCGAGTTCTTAGAGGAAAGCAGCTTCCCCATACATGTGGGGTTATTATGATTAGGGACATAAGCTAATCGATAAATATTACTCAAGAGAGCCTGAAAAACCTCAAACAAGTATTTGAAGAAAGCCATAAAATGAGCCATTCAGTTCAAAGATAATACTTGCCCTCATATAGTTGCTGGGAAACTTGAAGCTATACAGGGAAACTAACAATCATTAGTGAAAAGTCACTCAAAAAGAGGAGAAGTAACTAGATGTGAGATGTTGCTGGTATTGAACGTTACTTTCCAGTAAAACTTTGCTCCCCGTATAGACAACAATAAAATACCATGAGGTCAGACCGAGGCATGCTAACTGGCTGAGAGCCTCAGACACTAATACAACAAATATTCCCTTGATGAATAAAAGTGGAAAAAATCCTGAAATGCCAAGCAAATTTGTCTTTAAATAATTCTGTTGCCTCATTCTAGACTCTTGAATCTATATTTGCTTAGTCTCAGTAGGGTAAAGATCTATTCAACAGTAGCTACCAGCAATGTTATATCCACTTAAACCCTATGTACTTAGTTGACAGGGGGTCCCCCAGGGGTCTATACTTTCCCCTCCTTTTTTCCCTCTAGTCTAATCCTCTTCACGAATGTAATGCGCATTGTAAAGTGCTTTAGATTCAAAAGGCGCTACATAAATGCTCCATTTACCATATGAAACACAAACATAAATGATCACACACATTGTTAGAGGTGACATAAAGTTGGCATCTTAATATTGCTGATAATGATTAGAACAGATATGGACGTGAAAAAAAGACAATTTATGTTAATACCATCAGCTGTGTTTACCTAAGTGTCTGCTGTGAAAAGGGTCTACTCTACAGGATAACGGAGTGGTAACGAAATGGCCATTCAGGTTCAATATCAGGTGTATCAAGTGCGTCCGTTGTGATATCCTACAAATCGTTGTTGTCGGCCAGAAACCTCTTATCTCCAAATTGTATACTTTTTATCGTTTTGTTCGTAAATTAATTCCCTACTTTATCATACTACAGTGTCACTCAAATGGAGCAAATATAGCAGATCTACAAGCTCAAAACACGTCAAACCGCGACGCGTTTTGAGCCTACAGATCTGCTTTATTAGCTATTTTTTAATCCTGAGAAGTAACAGTTTTGGACATATGAGGTTTTCACCCGACGGCGACGAAAGGCTTTTATGGCCGTGTTCAGAGCCTCTCATCTCAGTTACAGAACACCCTCAGCGCCAAGGCCAAATACATCATTCAGACGCTGCTATGCCATGTGCTTTTGTGCTCCATTTTCTCCGCTTTCTGTAGATAATTTCTCTCTGTATGGAGCTGGAGATGAACAGAGCTTGGGGTTTCTTCCCTGGGTGTAAATACGGTGCTGCAGAAACTGTACGCTTGCAGGGGTAATAAAACCTGCATATTGGACCTTGAAGGAGCATTTCTTCCCACTAGAGGAATCAATATGAGATTTA
>NC_139946.1:16890573-16898073 GCF_963454915.1 Gymnoscopelus microlampas
AATGAATGGCTTGCATGAAAGTCGAGTGTCAGAGTATCTGCTTTCAATTAAGGTCACAAATGTGTTTCACTTCAGTGCCTGTTTTCCAGTTAACTTCCTTTTGTTACAAAACTTATGAATGATAAATTACCACAACAAAAAGGACCACGGTTTAGTAATCATCAATCCTTTTTACATCATCTAAACTAGAGTTCATGGAATCATCAGTGCCATTGAGCAGTTGAGCAGTGAGCAGAGAAACATCCATGACTCATCCGTTGACTACTTCCAATTCATACTCACAACATACGCTTTCAGCTTTTTTAATTCACCGCAGCAGCAGCTCCGCATGCCTTCGTCAGTGAAACACGTCTGTTTTCATGACTGCTGCTGCGATAGATAAAATAAAAAACTGAAAACATTTTTTGTGATGGCTGATTGTTCCGTAAATAACACTGTGTGTTGTGAGGCTGCACCCGGGTCCTTGATTTAAGCAATATTACACGAGAGGGTGTGCGTTATCGTGATTATTTCACCCTCAAGTGTAATATGGCGATTATACAACAGTTACCATCAAAATAAAACATATCAAAATGTATTCATATCGCGGGATATTTCTCTCTCAAAATAACAACCTTTCTGCGAGTCTTATCTCTGTTATCCTGGAAATACATGGGGTCTGACAGAGACAGACAGAGTCCTTGTTTACTCATCCATGCTAGACAACTTTTCTCAGACTGGACTCATAGAGAAACAAAACTTAACTGTTAGCTCAATCTCATGTATTTGAGATATTCGATAGAAATAAAAATAAAAATATGCCGGATTTCAATCAATCAGATTGTTTCGTCGGAACTACCTGTTGTATAATTTGTAACAATTCGTCACTCAAAGCACTCAAAGCTTTGGGACTAATAGGCTGTTTGCATATTTGTAGTTCCCTTTTCCAGAAGGTGGCATAAAAATGTCCTGTTCCCGGTCAGTATCTCATAGCTTCATTTGATTGGCTTAAGCAGCAGATTTGAACAGGAACATATATGAAGATGTCTTGCGTTTCCTGTTCAAATCTAGTGCTGAAGCCCTGAGAAAACTGATCCGGAATAGGAAATGTTTATGCCACCTTCTGGAAAAGGGAGCTACAGCTATGCACCGAAACTATTGCTTTCAATTCATCCCATTCCAGGAAAAATACTGTCCAGAAAAACAGGTTTCATTTCAGCTGGTGTTCTACAGATTCCAGGTTTTTTACATCACGTCAAGATCGGTCCTAGTACAACGAAATTAATTGGACTGTGTTACCAGGAGACGACTTACTGTATTCAGCCATTCTAATACTAAAGTTGTCGTTCGCTTTGAGAAAAGTGGGTCGTGTAACCAGGGACCATAGGCACACTTGTTTCCAGGGCAACGGTCACCGCGGGAACGGCGGTGTGGAGATAGAGAGCTGTCAGAGTTGATGTACAGTAGCGGAGATAGTAGACTCCATACTCTGATACTTCACTTAACACAGCTAGCGGTTCCCAACCTTTTCTGGATCAGGGCCCAGTTGAAAATCTGTCGAGTGTCTATACGAACACAATTGGCCCGTGTTCGGGGGAGGGAAGCCGGACGGGGAGCGTGATATGGACAAAGGATATGGATATAGGACAAAGGCTCTACGTCCTCCCGGTGGGGGCTCCTCACTGGCGGGTGGGCCAGTAGGATACACCAGCAGTGACAACACACAGACATGTGTGTGGGGAGGAATTAATTGGCATAACAACTAAATTGGGGAGAAAAAGGGTTGAAAATAAAGACATATGTGGGGAGGATTAATTGGCCTAACAACTAGATTGGGGGAAAAAGGGGTCAACATAAGTTCAGTATGTTGTAAAGATGTTTATTTCCTTACAGTGTAACTCATCTTCAGTGGCCTTAATTGAGTCTTGTTACTTTATTCATATGAGCTCAGATCAGATGCAGTGTTTTCCATTGTCCACAGCACATATTTCTCTCAAGCCGCTAGTGCTTTTTTCATGGGCTCTTTAACACATCGGGTGCCAGCATTTTTTCATAACAACTTACATTGGGTGCCAGCATTCTCCCCATTGACTGCGCTTTACTGTTTAAATCTGTAGACTCCGCGACGAGCAAATCCACGTAAAAAAAAGCATCCATTCATGTTGAGCGATGACCCTGGCTACAGCCTGGAACCATAACATTTCACTTGCGAGTTACAACAGGGGGGGATCGCGCATGACCGGTTTTCACCACAGGAAACGGATTCGGAGATATAGGCGTTTTAAAGAAGGAAATAGACAGGAAGCGGATGGAAGCCATATTTTTGTTTCCGGTGATCCATTTGGCCTATCCTTCTTAGGATCACAATGGGTACTCCCAGGGCTGCTCTAGCCCCGCCCGTGCGGAGAAAAACGAAAAAAACTAAAAGACTGAACTCACGGTCCAGACCGTGAACGGCACCAGAGCGCTACTATGTAAACACACGGTCCAGACCGTGATCGGCACCCGATGTGTTAATAACCAGGATGAAAATGCTGCTAAGATTAGATGTCGAAAAACTGAGAATAAATCCCTAATGTAGTAGCTCATTATTTCTACCAACTCGAGGAGAAAGGCGCCATTAACTTGTGCTCTCATCTGGGTAAAATTAAATAAGAGCAAGAGTGTGATGAAATGAGCATAGTAGCATCCCTTGCAATGTTGATTGCCGGGCGTCACTTTTCCCTCTACAGAACTGGCATATTTTCAGCTGAACAAAGTAGCGTCAAGTCAAGTGACATTTGGCTCTTCAACACTCACCGTTGAAGTGCCTTTGAGCAAGGCACTGAACCCCCAAATGCTCCAGTGTAGCTGTTAAGTTGCTAGTGAAGTATGAAGCAAGGCATTACCGAAAATGAGCATTCGTGCTCAGTGAACCACAACGCGTCGCAATGCAAGCTTATAGATTGTCTATTTTCACTATTCATCATACGACAAAGTACAGTATATAGGGCTTAAGTGATTAAGCCTACGGTACATCGCATGTGATTTACCCTTACCGTCTGTGTCTCTGTGTCTCTCTCTTGTCTCCAGAGCTCCCATCTGGCTATGATAGACACCCTGATGATGGCGTACACCGTGGAGACAGTGAGCGTGGAGAAGGTGATGACATGTCTACGTCAATACTCCACCCACAACCCTGAGATAGAAACACCCTACGACACAGAAGACGCAGTCACCACCTGGATGAACAAGGTGGGTGGTACCGGCCTCTGATGTGAGACGTTGTTTAAGGATATGTAAACATTTACCTCCGCCAATGGTTCTCAAACTCTTTAATTTCAAGGACCCCCATAGCCTGTAAGGGTCCATTAGGAACCCCCTCCAGGAACCCAGAGCATCCCTGGACCCCACTTTGAGGACCCCTGACCTCCGCCATGGACAAAATGTTTTCTCCCCCATCTGTCCGTCTGTTTGATAACTCAACTTGATAGCAGTTCATAACTGCTTGAGGATGCCTCTAGCAGTTATGAACGGATTTGCACAAAACTTGGTGCAAGTGTTGGCCCTGGACCAAGGTTGGACTGATAAGGTTTTCATGCTGATGGATCAAAAGGGGGCGTGTCAGAGGGCATGGCCTGGCACAAAAATGCACATAACTTCTGAACAGATTAACATAACACAACAATGCTTTTTTTATCAAGGGCCCAGGAAGACATGAAAATAACCGATATACAAGCTCACAATGCATCACGGATGTGACGTGTTGTGAGTGTGTACATTGGCTATTTTCAGCGTGCGACACCATTGTAAGACGGAGCATAAATTAGGCATAACTGGTCACATGCATCATGAAGTTTTATTGGCTGAGCAATTTTTTTCCTATATAATCTAGTAGCGTAGTATCTTGTGCTAATGTTTTTTTAGTTACAAATGTCCTGCTGGTCTAATAAGGATCATTTTAATACAAATCTCTCCCAAAAATTCAGATTCTATGCACATTATAATATAATATATAATATAACTAGAAAATGTGCTCCTCGGAGCACAGGTCTCCGCCAGTACTGTTCCTGATTAATCCTGTCTTACCTATTTATATTACATATTGTCACGTGACACTTGACCAATGTTAGCTTGGCTGATGGAAGCTCACTTCAAAAAATATAAATTATTTTTTGAAGTGACACACATATTTATAGATGTCTATTTTGTCATGCGTCTCGCTAGCCAATCAAAGCACACCCTTTCAACATATTGTCACGTGTCACGTGAAGCTTGACCAATGTTAGCTTGGCGGACACACGGAAGGACGGAGACGAAAACATACTCTCCACCTCTGGCGGAGACAATAATTATAATATAATAATCCACTGACTAATACTAGTCAGTGGATTGGAGTGTAGTTTTAGTGACATCTATTAGCTGCCGTGCCTATATTTCCTATAATGATAGTGACAGTAAAAGGGTGACTAGTCCTGTAGCAGCGCACTCTGAGCTTATGTAATACTGCTGCTGTGTGTTATGCAGTTATGGAATATGTATGTAGTGTATGTGGATCTATCTGGACAGTATGATGAGAGAGAGAGGACGGTTCAATGGCTGCTTACCCTGTGGCTTGGACCACACGCACAGCTGTGTGTGTGTGTGTGTGTGTGTGTGTGTGTGTGTGTGTGTGTGTGTGTGTGTGTGTGTGTGTGTGTGTGTGTGTGTGTGTGGGGCAGTGTGCTCTTTCTTATACAACAGGACACTGTCTGCTTACATTCCTCTTCTAGGAACACTGGGCTGATACCAACACTGGACACACACGTGCACACGCTCACAAATATGCACACATGCACGTACAAACAAACTCACACAAATTCATTGCAATGACAGATGCAAACAGAAACATGAATACAGAGCAGACATATCTCTCTCTCTCTCTCTGTCACACACACACACACACACACACACACACACACACACACACACACACACACACACACACACACACACACACACATGCGCTTGCTTGCTTGCGTGCGTGCCCACTGTCCACGCACACACACACTCAAAGATACACACATTAATGCAATGACAGATGCACACAGAAACATGCAAGGAATACAAAGCGCACACATGCATATTCTCTCTCTCTCTCTCTCTCTCTCTCTACCTCCCTCTCTCTTTCTCTCTCACACACACACACGCACGCACGCACGCACGCACGCACGCACGCACACACACACACACACACACACACACACACACACACACACACACACACACACACACACACAGGCAGGCACACAGACACATACACTAGTGTGGTGAAGTGTGTTGTGTTGTTGGGTTCTAAGCAGCATATGTTCGCTGTAGGAGTGATCTCATGTTTAAACAGCTCCAACTGTCGTCAGCTCCACTAACGACTAACTGGAACACAAAACACTGCATGTTTATTCAAGCTTTATAATTACTGTAAGAAAAACTACATTCATTTGAAGGTTTTTATTATTCTAGCAAGATTATCAAGGTTTATTTCTTAACCCATTAATAACTGAGACCGATTCTAAAAATGCCTTCTAAATCCTAACAGTTTTCTGAAAAACGTGTGTTGCTATATAGCTAATCTTAAATTACACAGATGCTTCCCCAGTTTTGATTGGCTAAATTGCATGTAGATCAAAGTATTTGACACTATCAGCACATTCATTATTTAATTGCCTATGTATTAAATCCTGAGTGTTAATTTAACTTGGAGAGTGTACAAATGTGACCAAATGGATCTGTATAGGGGTCCAATTGGTTACATTTTTAACCAGAATTACAAATGGATTAAAACTGAGGATTTTACTGTGTGTCGTTATTGTTAGATATCAGCTGATATCTAGCTTGGCCAGGCGCTCCATCCAACACAATCGGCAGTGTTCACTGTGTCGCGGCATTAGCGACCCCTGCTGGTTGGTCGGGGTGCCTGTTCAGCGGGAAGGGGAACTGCGGGAGATACAGTAGCAGGAACTTTCTTGGACATTACGGTCTCCTGTGTCAGGGAACGTCTGGTTGTCTGGCAATGGATCTCACCTTGGGGTCCATGGTCCCCCAGGGGTCCTTGAGGGGGTTCCAGGGGGTTAGGGTTAGGGTCAACTAAATGATTGACATTTTGTATTCATCTTTATTACATGTAAAAGTACAAGAATGTCTATTTTGATCACTGTTATCTTAGAACAGGGGTCTTCAACGTTTTCAGGCCAAGGACCCCCTAGCTGAGAGAGAGATGAAGCAGGGACCCCCTCTATATTGTATAAAATTGTGTTTCAGATTTAACTTTTTTTGTTTACTTGGTCTGCTCTTTTTTTCCCTCTACACCAAACACCTCTTTGCCCAAAAAATAGCCGATCTACAAGCTCACAGCGCCTCGCAGCGTGAGGCGTTGTGAGCTTGTAGATCTGCTATGTTTTGGTAAAGTTCTCCTTAGAAAAGGGATGCTAGGGTTCAAGTGGTTAAGGTAAAAAAAAAAATCATATCACACAAAGATTTGGCGGGCCCCCTGTAGTAACTCTGAGGACCACCTAGGGGTCCCGGACCCCCTGTTGAAGACCCCTGTCTTAGACAGTACATAGATAATCAATTAATTCTGGACCAAATGTCAGACCATATTGAACCACATTTTGCATATTAGATTGCGGTCCCAGAGATCATCAGAGAGAGATCATGGCCTGATCAATGCATATCAAATTGAGGTTCTTTAAAATCTAAAAAGTTGAGAATCACTGTTCTTCACTCTCCACAGACCAACAGCAGAGGTTGGCGGTAAATTGACAATTACTAAATCTGGGGATAAAACGGGGGGAAAAATCCATTTATCAGCTGTTATTATTATTTTTTGTTAATTTATCACATTTACCTACTACTATACCTACAGTACCTAGAGTGGTGTGACTGTCTTAGTTGGGTCTTTGTTTAAAAAATATCCTGGGTCTGAATGGCACCAGCTTAGATTTCTGCACAAAGGATACATATATTTATTTATTTTTACAAAAAAGCATTAAGTACATTCATAATCACAATGCCATGGGTTAGAGTGCAGCTCTACACCAGTGTTACACATCCTAAACACAACTTATTATAATGTATGCTATGTATTAATGTCCAATCTCTCTCTCTCTCTCTCTCTCTCTCTCTCTCTCTCTCTCTCTCTCTCTCTCTCTCTCTCTCTCTCTCTCTCTCTCTCTCTCTCTCTCTCGCTCTCTCGCTCTCTCTCTCTCAGGTGAACGAGTGTTTGAAAGAAACGGTGTCTCAGGAGCAGAGGAAGGATTCACAGAGCTCAGAACCAGCAGGGAGTCCACGGGTGGGTGTCTCTCCTCCCACTGTTCATGTCTTTTTTCTCCACTTATCTTTCTCTCTCCTCTTCTTCTCCTTCTTCTCCACCCACCCGTTCTCTCCTTTCATTCCCTCTACTCTGAGCTTCTTACTGTACCTGTTATCTGCTCTGCTCGCCTTTCCTCTGTTCTCTTTTGTTATCCTCTGCTCTGTTCACTTATCTTTATGGTATTTTATACTTTT
>NC_139946.1:16903073-16920573 GCF_963454915.1 Gymnoscopelus microlampas
CATGGTACAACTACAACTTTCAAATGAGAAAATTCTATTTGGTTTCAATTTACAATTTAATTGACTATTTTGACGGTACAAGGCAATCTTTGTGGAAACGTTCTATACTAGTAGTCTCAACCTTTCTGTGTGCTCTTATGAATGAATGAGTGACTCAAATTACCATTATGAGATGAGGTCTATTGAATCAACCACGAAAAGCTTCCGGCTTCCTTTTCATCTGCCAGCAACAGTTTGCTTCAGGATGTCTCTAACTATCAGTGTTGAAGCTGTGCGCAAGTGAACCTCCCCTGAGTAAATAAACAGTTACATAACTTAGCCAAATAGCTTAAAATAAGTGTTATTTTGTGTGCATGTGCAGACCTAGCTCTCTCCCTTTCTCTCTCCGTACATCTCTACTGTAACTCTTACCACTGGAACTTTCACCACAAAAGCCAGCTGTCTACATGAATAAGAAAAACAACCGTTTCCCCTGTTTTCTCCCCAATTTGGTCATTGCCAATCCCCTCCCCATGCGTACTGTGGTCTCTGTTGCTGCCAAACTCGATTGTTGTTCTGTGGAGGAGGGCGTATAGACACAACCACATGTCTCCCTCATACACAGAGTCCACTCAACAGACAATTGCTTTCACCAGGAGAGAGTCATTTGCTCTCTCTTCCCCCAATCCCCGTCCCCGCTGAGCAGGCACCCCAACTAACCAATAAGAGTCACTAGTGCATCAAAAAGGACACAATCCCCTGCTAACTTCCCATCTGCGAACACAGACAGTTGTTTTCCAAGTTGCGCTCAGCCAAGCGGGCTGCAGGGAATTTAACCCTCACCTCTGTGGTGGTTTACCTCTATGTCCAATTTTATTGACACGTAGAATTGTAGGGGCGCAACAGTTAATCTAACTAATCGATTTAATCTATTATAAAACACAATCGTTAATCGATCATTTTACACAACAATTTGATAGAATAATTGTTAATCAATAGTTGCAGCCTTATATAGAATGTCAAATCTTTCTGTGATCTACTTTTTTATCCAGAGGTGTCTCTCTCACTTTATCTCTTGTCAGAAACCTCTTAACATGCAGCAGGTAACAGAAGTTGTCTCTTCCACACCGGGAGCACGGTCAGGGAAGCTGCAGGCTTTGATACCGTTAGTGTGGGATGTTCTTGAAGGCACTCGTTTGAAGTTGAGCTCTCGCCAGCCACCTTCTCTTTGATGCTTGTTGGTGAAGTGGAGAATTGTGGCTTTTTAATGATGATATGCTGTATATAATACAGAGAGACGAATATTATTATATAATGTCAATACTATTCACTAGACCTCACTGTACTTGAGTCAGATTATATTGTCAAGAGAAGGCATGGCTTAGT
This sequence comes from Gymnoscopelus microlampas, assembly GCF_963454915.1. Lineage (NCBI taxonomy): Eukaryota > Metazoa > Chordata > Actinopteri > Myctophiformes > Myctophidae > Gymnoscopelus > Gymnoscopelus microlampas. Next base: position 16,904,439 of record NC_139946.1, read on the forward strand.
TTGCGATGGAATGAGTAACTAAACTAAATAGACAAACACATGCATGAATGAGAAACACATGCTTCTCACACACACGCGCGCACACACGCGCACGCGCACACACACACACACACACACACACACACACACACACACACACACACACACACACACACACACACACACACACACACACACACACACACACACACACACACACACACACACACACACACACACACACACACACACACACACAGTCAGATAATACTGTACCCACACATTGGAAGAACACATCTTAAAGAGTCAGTTGCATTGGTTGGCCATATGCCAGAACCCACATGGCAGAATCGGTTCTAAAAATGTCCATGTTCTACCAAAGGGAATTAATCAAATGAACTGGAATTAATTGGTCACACACACACACACACACACACACACACACACACACACACACACACACACACACACACTCTCTCTCACATTTCTGCTGATGGCTGATGTGTGGGCGTCAACTGCTGAGCTCATCGCTAACATCTAAAACACTGCTTCTCAACGTCGAGTCCAGGGACCACCACGGGGTCCAAAAGGACTCTAACGGCCCTGTAACTCTGAGAGTGTACACATGGAACCAAATGGACCCCTATACAGGTCCATTTGGTTCCATTTGTACACTCAGAGTTAAATCAACACTGAGGAGTTTACAGTATAGATTGGGGTTCCAGTATTATTTTTAGTTCAGTCATTTGCATTTTTTATTTTATTTTAAGGGTTACGGTTCGTTTGACCCAGTTTGATATGCATTAGGCAACGGACCCCCATGTCATACAATGTTTTTATCTTTAGGACCATAATCTACACTCAATCCTCAGTGTTTAATTAAACATAAGGGTCCATTTTGTACACTCTCACCGCTGGTGGGCCCGGGACCAGTCGTTACGTGAGAACCAGCTGGTTCTCACATAACGACTGGTAACAACTGGTAACGACTGGACTTAGAGATCACTGTCTGCAGCGATCTCTAAACTAACAAGCTAACTGGTGTGTCTTCCTGTGTTGTTGTTGTTGTTGTTGATGTTGCTGTGCTGCTGCTACAGTCTCCAACCAAGTGGTACATGAAGCTGGTTCCTGTAAGTCAGCTAGCCAATGCTACGCTATTTTGTCATCTGTCCATCGTATCCATGGCGACCATATCATCATCCACTTCTTGTTTCTCTCTCTCTCTCTCTCTCTCTCTCTCTCTCTCTCTCTCTCTCTCTCCCTCCCCCTTCTCTCTCTCTTCCTCTCTCCTTCATACTCGATGGTCACTCATCAATGTGTTTCTTCTTTCATCTCATCTTTTTTTTCCCATCTCATTTTATGATTCAATGCAAACATAAACCAAGCATGTACTATGTATGTGATTACTTGGTGAAGTCGCAACATAACATAACAGAGCCCTGCATGAGCCCATAATAACTCAGTTATGATTATACCACCACATGCATAACACAATGCATGGTGATGATGAGCTCCAATCCCTTTGTAGCTCAATGGATACAGCTTAGCGCAGTGGTTCCCAGACTTTCGTCGAGACCCAAAAGAGAAATTTGATGTGACCCAAACTAGTGAAAATAGACTATCTACAAGCTCACAACACTTCGCGATGCGACGTGTTTTGAGCCTGTAGATCTGCTATTTTCACTACTTCTTAAAAGTATATATTTTGTTAATTATTTTCAAAAAAACATATGAATTTCTTTTAACTTATGATTTGTTTTAATAATAATTATATACAAAATGTAGGAAACAAGAAATAAAGGGGTGTTTACTCGCGACCCATAAAAATTGGTCCACGACCCACATATGGGTCCCGACACACTGTCTGGGAAACAATAGCCAGTACTGTTCCTGATTAATCCGGTCTTACCTCACTTCAAAAGATGTAAATGATCTTTTGAAGTGACACACCTATTTATAGGTCTCTATTTCATCATGCGTCTCGCTAGCCAATCAAAGCACAACCTTTCAACATATTGTCACGTGTCACGTGAAGCTTGACCAATGTTAGCTTGGTGGACACACGGAAGGACGAGAACGAAAACATAGTCTCCTGGCGGAGACAATATAATGTTTTTAAAAAATGGACAAAAAAGGGATATTTACTCAAGACCCACTGTTTGGGAAACACTGCCATACAGTATCTAGAGATTACATTCCCACTGGTCAGCAATACAATACTGATAAACACATTATTTTTGCCATTATGGAACTGACTGTTATGTTATAGACACATTAGAGACGGTTTCAGACTAAGAAACCACTCAACTTAGAGTTGTGTATAGTTGAGTCACTTCAGCACCCTCTGTTGGACATAATAGCAGTGACAGTGACATTCGGTATACATACATACATATGCGCAGTATTCACAGTTTAACTACAATAACACAACTACCCTGAAAGTTTCAGCCTCCGTGAAGGAGAATCAACTGTTTGCAACAAGCTGGCTATCCCACAAAAAATAGCAAAATGACCCTTTCTTCCATTATTACTACAGCAGGTTGTTCTCAGTTTGTTTTGAGCCTACTCCATTCCCAAATAGCAAACATAGCCAATCTACAAGCTCACAACGCAACGCCTCGTGGCACGTTGAGCTTGTAGAACGGCTATTTTCGTTCGTCTATTTTCGATAAATAAATAAAAATTACAAAATAGGGAGACCGGTTTGAAAGTGGTTAATACAGCTAACCGGACCATGTTTTTACGCACGTGTGCTTGCACCAACAGACTGGTGAAACCATCTAAACCTACCTCCATACCTTGCATGATGTTATAGCGTTAAACATTGACTCTGTGGCTCAGTGCATGGTTCTCAAAGTGGAGTCCATGGTCTCTCAGGGTTCCTTGAGGAGGGTTCTACAGTAAATTGACCCTTACAAGTCTGCAACTCTGACAATCTACAAATGGAACCAAATGGACGGGTCCATTTGGTTCCATTTGTAGACTGTCAGAGTTAAGGGGGGGTCGTTGAGAACCAGTGCTATAGCTCATACGCTGTGTGTTCTTCCAGTCTCGCTACAGGAAGGAACAGACGTCGGCCCAGCCCGCTCCGTGGATCCCTCCGGTGGACAACCTGCTGAAGGACAGCAGCGACGGCTCGGCCCTGGCGGCCATGCTGCATTTCTACTGTCCACAGATACTGCTGCTGGACGGTACGTATGTGCGTGCGCGCACGCGCGCGCGTGTGTGTGCGTGTGCGTGTGCGTGTGTGTGTGTGTGTGTGCTAGCCTGGGACCAGACGAATCTGCCAGTGCAAAAAATAATTGCCCTCTGTGATTTGGGTCTGGCACTGCTCCGTTGTGAATCCATTTCCTGCTCCCGAAGTCTGGGGTGACCAATCAGGGCCCAGTATTCAAATATGGGAGACTGTAATTGGTAGTTGGTTGTAGGTGACGAGGTCTAACCAATTGCGTCCAGAGTAATTGTTTTGATCCCGCCCCCTTGGGGAAAAAAACGTCCTCATAGAAGCACCAGACTCATCTCCACGCAGTGATATAGTCTGACTATTATAGAGAGTGTAAGCAACCCCGGCTAATAAGGATGGATCTCAAACTGATGATTTTAGAAAGTTTATTCCTGGAACCACCGTAAGAAATGTAAAACATCAATATGACTAGTGACAAACACATCATAAACCATACTGAAATAAAGCTAAATGCTCTATAAAAAAATGAAGTGACACAGATGAATCAATAAACATTTGACATTATGTCCTGTGTTACAATTACTTCAGCAAGAATTGTTTTTAAACCAAAATGACAATCTCTCTTTAGAGTGCAAAACATATGAAATAGTAAATACTGCAATTATCTTAATCACAAAGAAAATAGCTTTCATCTTATTAAACCACAACAATGAAATGTAAGTCATTATAATGTATCTCCTTTTACTGAACATGAAATATACCCTTTTAGTCCATGCACTGTTATTATGAATTACTGATTTAAACCCATATTTATTCATATAATTAAATATATATATTGACGTTACTGAGGCTTCTCAAAGGGTCGAAAATAGATCAGTAGAGTGACGTGCAAAATAGTCTATTAACTTGTTGACTGAATCCACAAAGGACAGAAAGTAACAAGACATGCAAACAACAATGCAGCAAAACAAACTATACCTTGTATATACCAGGTGCTTAAACAAAATAAACCTTGTGGTTGGAACATGGACATGCTCCTTCGACGTTGTTTTCAGTCATTCTGACGTCTTTGCAAAGACGCGCTGAAAGTACACAGTGGAGTGACATCCTTCCTGTTTCAGGCAATTTCAAAATAAAAGCCTTCACTATAACAGACTAATAAAAACGAACTCAAATACAATTCTTTCAAGCAAAACAATATAAAGGTGTCAGTTGAGGCATAAACAATAAAACATTATACAATAAAACATTATATGTCCAATGTAAACAATAAAAGGACCCAAATAAAGTGATAAACTATACAACTTGGCAAAAAAGTCCACAGTAAAGTATCTTTGAAAGTCCAAAGGTTTGGCATGTTTAGGGTGACAATAGCGCCGCCTGCTGGCCAGGAGGTGCATCTGGTGGGCTTTTCTTATAGAAAATAACAGTACATTTTAAGACACTAATTTATGCAGGGCAGTGCTTAAGTGGTTCGTTACACTCCCACCAAAACATGAGTGAATTGCAGGACCCTAAGTAATGCAAAACACGAATGATTTCTCACTCAAAGGAACATTTAAGCAAGACATAGGCCATAAATCACGTATACACTTAAGCATGAAAAACAAAAAAGAAAGGAAACGCTTTATAGCGACAGGGCAGTCAACCCGTATCTAGCAGAAAGGACAGTTTCTGGACTGGTTGCTCAACTTCAGACATCTTGTAGCGATGCTCGACTTTCTTTTCCAGATTTCTGTCTCCAAGGCTGACTCTCCTCATGAGTCCATCTTTATCCGTAGTGGCTTTTGAAACCTTTCCCAGTCTCCACTTGTTAGGGTGAAGATCAGCCATCCTTTGCTTCTCCAATGGTCTCTGGTGCCGTCTACTATGATGACCTTTGGGGATGATTGCTGGGTGTATGATGAGTTTGGGAAGAGAGGACAGCCGTCCTCCCACCTTGAGAACACCCTCTTTGTCAAGGCAAGCATCAGGAGTGTATAATAGGGTGTGAGATGGCAGGTGAATGCCTTTGTTCACCAGTTTCAACTCTTCTTGATCCACGTTTTCCTCTAGGTCTTTGATTAGACAAAGTTCTGCTTCTTCTAGTTCTGTTGCAGTGATGAGATCTGACTCCTTGGTGTGATTTACTCCTTGCTGAGGTATATAGCCTTTCTCTCCTTTTCCTTCATCACACACTTCCTCTTCATCACCTTCCTCGATGACCTCTGCTGGAGATACTGGGGGAAGATCCTTAATGTTGACTCTGTGACAAATAGTGTTGACACTTGGCGAGTCTTGGTATGGCTCTGAACGGCCCACAATGCTACATTCCAGTGCTGTGTGAACAGCATAGGGTTCCTCTTCTCCTCCAATAATTGCCTGTTTTGGTGCTAGTGCCCTTGAACAGCCGTAGCCTCTTACTCCGAGACCTGAAGCCCTTTCACTCTGCATGATGAAATCCTTACCAAGCATAGTGGTTATCTTCAGGTTGACAGGACGTGATTCAGCTTGTAGCTCCTTGCTCACCTCCTGGTCGATAAAGACAGTGTCACTCTGAATGGAGGCATTTGCAGACGGCCCTTCAGACTCCACATTGAGAGATTTAGTAATAGCCGTGTCATTAGTGTTACCTTGGTTTGAGACTGGTGTAGCGTTCGCTTTCTTTATGTAGTCGTCATCATGTAGGCATGTTGGATGTTTACCTTTACAGGTGTCACAGGAGTGTCGGTGACGGCAGTCTTTTGCACTGTGACCTGCTTTCATGCAACCGTAGCAGAGTTTCCTTTCCTTCATGTATTGTCGTTTCTCTTCTAATGACTTTGTGACAAATGCAGTGCAGTTGTGAATCATATGATTACCTTCTTGACAGAACAGACATGGCTTAACACTTACTTTAGTAGACCCTTGATCGTTGTTCTCTACAGCTGCTTGTGCATGGAAGACGTTGGCCATGTCCGTTTCATTGTCTTCAGGGTTCCGTTTTTCCAATGTAGCTTGAGCAATGTAGGACGCATCTGCATTTGGAGGTGGGGATGCTGCCATGATAGGCTGTTGGATGGGAGGTGAATGAATCGGTTGCTGTGGTGCTGTAGTGACATTAATAGGCTGTTGAATGGGAGATGAAGACACATCTTGTGCAGCTGTATGCAGCTGTCCTTGAGCATTGGGGTTGGTAGAGTGAATGCTGACCTCTTCTGCCATTGCTTGATTATAGGCCTGTAGTCTGGCTCTTGCTACTTTTACATCCCTTAGTGCCTTTAGTCTTTCCAGCTCCTGCTCCATTTGTGCTATGCTTCTAACCTTCTGTGCTATGCTTACATCCTTCTGAGACTCTAGTCTTTCCAGCTCCTGCTCCTTCTGTGCTAATTCAGCTGCTGCTTCTGCCCGCTTAGCTGCAATAGGGTTTGTAGACCTTGACGACCGTTTACTTGATGCTCCGCTGGACTTGTGTGTTGTATGTGAGGCTGTGGATCCGTAGATAGAACAAGCATAATCTGGCTCAAGTAGCTTATGGAGGCATTCCTTTACCTTTTGACTGTCGAAGTCTCCATCATTTCCTAATATCCGTTCATGTATGACCGTCGCAATGTCCTTTGTCACTGCCTCACAAGCATCAATCCGCCGTCTTGTGTCATTGGATGGAGTGATGTAATCTTGTATTTCTATGTAACTGCTCAAGACATCAGCCTTTGCCTTTTTAATTGTGTCAAAAAGCTCTGCAAGTTGACTCTTAGGAATGTCTGTCTTTAGCTGTTCTCTTGTTGTGCGAGCCTGCACCTTCCATTGTTTGTACAGTTGGTTGATCCTTTTCTCTTCTTTCTGGGCCTCCTCTCTCATGAATGAAAACATCTGCTCCGTGGAATTCCGTTGATGACCAGTGCGGTGAAGCTCCTCCTCTTCCGTTCCGTCCTTATGAGGGGGCTCCATCGGCTGGTCTGCGTTTGCTGATGCTTCCATTTTCCTTACAGGAGAACCACAGTCTTCAGAAACGTTGTAGGACCTCTACTGTCATCATACAGTGTAGGGTGAAGCTCTTCTTGACTGTCATCAGACAGGAAGGGGTTAAGTTGTTACTTGCTGTCATCAGACAGGAAGGGCACAAGTTCTTACTGTAAGCAACCCCGGCTAATAAGGATGGATCTCAAACTGATGATTTTAGAAAGTTTATTCCTGGAACCACCGTAAGAAATGTAAAACATCAATATGACTAGTGACAAACACATCATAAACCATACTGAAATAAAGCTAAATGCTCTATAAAAAAATGAAGTGACACAGATGAATCAATAAACATTTGACATTATGTCCTGTGTTACAATTACTTCAGCAAGAATTGTTTTTAAACCAAAATGACAATCTCTCTTTAGAGTGCAAAACATATGAAATAGTAAATACTGCAATTATCTTAATCACAAAGAAAATAGCTTTCATCTTATTAAACCACAACAATGAAATGTAAGTCATTATAATGTATCTCCTTTTACTGAACATGAAATATACCCTTTTAGTCCATGCACTGTTATTATGAATTACTGATTTAAACCCATATTTATTCATATAATTAATTATATATATTGACGTTACTGAGGCTTCTCAAAGGGTCGAAAATAGATCAGTAGAGTGACGTGCAAAATAGTCTATTAACTTGTTGACTGAATCCACAAAGGACAGAAAGTAACAAGACATGCAAACAACAATGCAGCAAAACAAACTATACCTTGTATATACCAGGTGCTTAAACAAAATAAACCTTGTGGTTGGAACATGGACATGCTCCTTCGACGTTGTTTTCAGTCATTCTGACGTCTTTGCAAAGACGCGCTGAAAGTACACAGTGGAGTGACATCCTTCCTGTTTCAGGCAATTTCAAAATAAAAGCCTTCACTATAACAGACTAATAAAAACGAACTCAAATACAATTCTTTCAAGCAAAACAATATAAAGGTGTCAGTTGAGGCATAAACAATAAAACATTATACAATAAAACATTATATGTCCAATGTAAACAATAAAAGGACCCAAATAAAGTGATAAACTATACAACTTGGCAAAAAAGTCCACAGTAAAGTATCTTTGAAAGTCCAAAGGTTTGGCATGTTTAGGGTGACAATAGCGCCGCCTGCTGGCCAGGAGGTGCATCTGGTGGGCTTTTCTTATAGAAAATAACAGTACATTTTAAGACACTAATTTATGCAGGGCAGTGCTTAAGTGGTTCGTTACAGAGAGGCATTTGGATCCACTTTGGATCCACAGATTCAGATATTTTTTACGTATTATCTGTATCTATTATATCTGAATCTGTATTATCTGAATGTGTATTATCTGAATGTGTATTATCTGAATCTGTATTATCTGAAGCCTTCCCCTTGAATTGCATGGCTGCCAGTTCCCACCGGATGTCATGTGTGAGTTCCGACTGCTCCAGATCATACCGAATAACTGCTAGCTTGCATAACATCTTCAGACTAGGACTCAAGTCTAAGACGTGCAGGCCCAAAGAAGATACAAAGAAGAAGACGCGATCTCCCACCATGCAATAGCACCCCGTAGGCATCCAACATGGGCGTTTTCCCTTGGGCTTAATCCTCTTCCAGGAGAATGTCTCTGGATTGAACTTCCACATATCATTATAGATACGGTCTTTACTATTATAGTCTAAACCATCAAACATGTACAGCTCTCCATTGTAGGCAAAGGCTTCATTACCTGCGCGTCCTTCTGGACGAGGCTTTGCAGTGGGCGTGCTCAGCCAGCGGTTGGTATCTGTGTCAAAAACTCTGATGTCCGTCCGGAAATCTCCTCCGTCCCTTAATACAAACATCTTTGTCCCGATGATGGTAGCCGAGTGATATGATGAAGCAGGTGGCAGAGTGCCTCCGGTGTTAATTGAAGTCCAGTTCATTGTGGTGGTGTCCAACTTGTGGATGTCATTAATGTCATTAGTCCCGTCATTTCCTGCATGGATATACATGACCTTCCCCAAGACACAGGCTGTGTGCTCAGATCTTGCTACTGGAACAGTCCCAGAAACCGTGAGCTTCAACCATCTGTGGCTGTCGACATCAAATGCATAGAGCACATTGCAGAGCTTATGTGTGTGTCCATCCATTCCACCCCAGATGTAGATGATCTCTGCTATTAGCACGGCTGTGTAGCCATCCGACAAGGTGGGAACCTCAAGGAGACGTTCTCCTCTTCCAGTTGTCACTGTGGGAAACTTAATGCAGCGCATAGACACTGTGTTGAAGACATTCACCTCAATCTGTTCCATGTTGTTATGACTGTTATGATAACCGAACCCTTCAAAGATGTACACCTTGTCTCCTACTGTCACGGCAGGAGCTGCTATATCTAGTGCATCTTTTAGATGCACCGTCCAGCGCAACATTATTCTAACTGTCTCTGAAGCTGTTTCTGTCTTTGACTCTCAAAGTCTCTGTGGGTTTGTTTCTGGCTTTGACTCTCAAACTCTGTATGGATGTGTTTCTGTCTTTGACTCTCAAAGTCTCTGTTGGTTTGTTTCTGCCTTTGACTCTCAAAGCCTCTGTCTCGGTGTGGTGATGTCTTTGACTCTCAAAATGTCCACAGATTGGCTTCTTCTTTAACTCTCAATTTCTAGTCATCTTCAACACCTGCAACGTCTTTTATAGGCACACACAACACCCACCGTTGCCATGGTTTCTTTATAATACCGATTAGCGCAGGCAGGGGTGCAGACAGAAAGCGAGCAGTTACTCAAGTACTGTACTTAAAGGGGAATACCACTCATTTTCTATGTCGCCTAGAACTGGAGAATTGATTGTTGGGGTCATGTGATCAGTGACATACGGAAGGTGTACTATTTGGCCTGCCCTCTAGGCTGCTGCATTCACTAGAATGGTGAATTTCACTTCCAGCTGAAACAGGGCGACTTCAATATAAAGTTAAAGAGATATTTCACTTTCAAAAACAATTTGGGTCATTTTATCGCCTACTCAGGCTTTTGTGAGACCCCCAGACAGTTTTTAAGATACTTGATTCTGTATTTAGATATTTGATATTCATTTTATCAGACACGCCCCCTTCCTATACAAACCCATTATAACTTCACACTCCATTTTCTAACATGTTAGATTCATCAAAAACACCCGTCCTTGGTTCTATTGAGTCATCCTGCCCTCCTACGTGAGGGACCCTGTTTTTAGATTACTTTTTTCATTTATTTTATTACATTATTTTATTGTATTCTAAGTAACAGTTTTAATGTATATTATGACATGGTTCAATGTTGAAAATTAGTGATATTCTTCTTTAAGTATACATTTGAGATACGTTTACTTGACTTGAGTTTCAGTTTTTTGATCATTTACTTCTGCTCCACTACATCTCAGTGGCAAATATTGTACTTTATTACTCAACTACAATTATTTGAAAAATGTAGCTACCAGTTACTCTGCAGATTTTGGTTATTCATACAAAAGATATTTTAAACATCCTATTTTATACTTTCTTTAATCAAAAACTGAAGATCTACAAGCTCACACAACTTGTAGCATTGCGATGCAATATGATGCTTTAATCTAGGATTTAGATGAATAAGGGTTAATCTTAATGTTAATCTTAATGTTAAGGTTTAAGTACAAGAGGGTGTATTTGCCTGTAAAGCCCTGCAACAGTGAGACTGTAGCCTCCTTCACACATGCACTGTAACCTGGACGTTAATTTTCAGGTTTCCAGGTAATTTGGGATGCTCCTACCAACTCTCTGGTGTAAAATGGTCAATATGAGCAATGGGCTTGCAGATGAAATCAATGTATTCTCTCTCAATTTCCTTGATGACTATGATCTTCATCAGGGTAAACACTGACATCCATATACTGTACATACTGTAACATCAGCGCTAAGACTGACAAATCCAGATTAGCCCCTGGTTTCGTCTTGTCTCCTGCAGTGGTGAAAAGTAACTAAGTACATGTACTTAAGTAAACATTTGAGGTATTTTTTACCTTACTGGAGTATTTCCAATTTTACTTCTACTCCACTACATTTCGGAGGCAAAAATTGTACTTTTACTCAATCAACAATTATTTGGAAACTTTTGTTTCTACTAGTTACTTTGTAGATTTGGATTATTCTTACAAAACCACTTCAGACCTATAGTTTGGCAATTTGAAAATAGCCGATCTGCAAGCTCACAAGCTATTTAAAAAAAAAGGAAAACCTTCTGCATAATGAGTACTTTTGCTTTAGGTACGTCAAGTACATTTTGATGCCAATGCTTTTGTGCTTTTACTTAAGTAAATGCTGAATGCCGAACTAGGGTATTGATACTTTGACTTAAGTAAAACATGTGAGTGCTTCCTCCATCACTGGTCTTGTCTCCTGACAACGACTCCTGTTCTCTGCTCTCCCATGCATACAGATGTGTGTCTGAAGGAGAACATGTCTCTGGTGGAGCGTCAGTACAACCTGCAGCTGATCCAGGACTTCTGTAAGGACAACCTGAACTCCTGCTGCCACTTCACCCTGGAGGACATGCTGTATGGCTCCTCCACTGTCAAGGTACGGTACCGCACCGCCTGCTGCGCCGGATGAATATTGTTGCTGTCGGGCAGAAATCTCTTATCCCCATATTTTAGCTTTTTGTTTTTTTTCGTAAACTAATGCCCTATACTTTGATCATACTACAGCGTCACACAAAAGTATCAAAAATACAGATCTACAAGCTCAAAATGTGGTGCGAAGTGACGCCTTTTTGAGCTTTTTGCTATTTTTGAATTTGAAACCTGAAAAGTAACAGTTTTGGACATACAGTATGAGGTTTCCTTCCGACAGAGACGATATACTGTAATATACTGTAACGATATAGTCGCTGTCGGGCAGAAACCTTGTATGTCCAACACTTTTCAGGAAATGGTCAAAAGAACCTTGTGTTCAGCCTAAATTGACCTTAAAATGGAGATTGTGCACATGAGAGGTCAAATGAAATGTACAGTAGAAATGATGAGAGAAACAGATGAAAGCACAACGGTCCAGTGTGAGTGTGGTTGATGAGTGGTGAGTCATGCTGCTGTTAGAACACTGTTGGATGGAAGATATTGGAAAAAACCCTCTCTGTCTAAACTGATTTGTTGTAAACCATTTGACTTCACCAACCACACCACTTTTTAATGTATTGTTCCTTCCTCCCTTCCTTTCTTTCTTTCTTTCTTTCTTTCTTTCCTTCCTACCTACCTTCACTCCTTCCTTCCTTCCTTCACCCAACATCAGTAGAGATTCATGCCAGGATTGGGCTTCAAAAGCTGGAGCAACAACTTCTAGAGCCATCTTTGCATTAAGAAAGTGCTTGGGGGGCTTTTGAAAAATGTTCCTCCAAAAAAAGGAGGGGACAGATTTAGGGGGACGATTTTGCTCTAAGATTAAGCTCTGTTGGAAAGTTGAAAGATGTTCACAAAAAAATTATAATATACTTTATACCAGATGGCTAGCCATAAGGATGTACTCCAAAGTTTATGAATGAACTACATTTTGGCTCAGAAGCTTTCAGACTGGAACAATTCATATTTAATGAAAGACGGGGATGGGGGTCGGGGGGGGGGGTATAGTGCATGATTCATTATACTGTAAGTACCCACCCCTCCCCTCCCCCAACTGGACCCCTGCCACCCCTTTCTCTTTTATTTTATTACATTGTTAAAGTGTGTCGGGAGGGGGTTCCCCGCAAAAGTAGTTAAAAGTAGTTAATACAGCATTTCAATCATTTTAACAACTTTATCCATTTCTATGTTGGCTATTCAAAAATAGCAGATCTACAACAGAGACATGCTCACAGCATGTGTGCCACGCTTGTATATCTGCTATTTTTGAACGTTTTTGAAAAAAAAAACGAAAAGTATTGGACAATTCTGGTCCCTGGCACAAAAGGTTTTCAGATGGGAGTCTGCGGCCGAATACTTGATATCAATTTGGTGGTCCTTGACTTGAAAACATTTGAGAACCACTGCTTTATCAGACTCTCCCTGTCTCTCTTTCTCTCCTTGTTGCCATCCTTCTGTCTCACAAGCCTGCCTCTCTCTCTCTCTCTCTCTCTCTCTCTCTCTCTCTCTCTCTCTCTCTCTCTCTCTCTCTCTCTGACTCACTCCATCCCACTCATCATGTCAGTGTTTACCTACACCATTTCATTTTTTCCTCCCACCCTTTATTTCTCTCATGCTGCTATCATGATGAGGACGCAGAATGGAAAGGAAAATCAATGCACTCAAAAGTTAACATGCAGAGGTTAATTTTTAGCTCTCAAATCAGCTTGTAAAGTATTTTTTATTTTGCAAGCTGATGTCTTACTCTCCGCTACATTTCAAAAAGAAATATTGTACTTTTTGACTACACTGCATTTCTAGGAAGGCACTTTTGGGACCGAAACTTACGCAAATATATTATGAATTAACCTATTTCAAATATAGTGAAATTAGCCTGCCAGATAGAAATAAAAATAATAAATAGATCTGCTATTTTTACTATTTTTACATTTTTAATTTCTGACCATTGCAGAAATTGCACTTCGTAATTTGTACTTTTGAATACTTGAACACTATTCACTTGAGTATAAACTTTGTCCACCACTGGGCCTAAGTGATTGATAAATATTGGGAGCCCAGTACGTTGTGTTTAGGTCCAGACGGATGTACTGCTGGTGATACTGTAATGCCATGGAAACCGAATCCCATCATTGTCATAGAAACCATTCTAAATGCATTCTGTGGCCTATTTCCATTCCTCTGGTGTGAGAGCAGCATGCTGTATGTAGGTCACATGAGTTCACTCTGCTAGAGATGGAGAACTAACATCACTGCTACTTGTTGTTACTTATTGTTTCTCTAGGAGGCTGAGAAGATTTGCATAAGTTTGCCTATTATATAGAGTGATTGGTGTAAGGTTCTTGTATGCAGTGAGGATGTGGATATGGATGTGTGTGTGTGTGTGTGTGTGTGTGTGTGTGTGTGTGTGTGTGTGTGTGTGTGTGTGTGTGTGTGTGTGTGTGTGTGTGTGTGTGTGTGTGTGTGTGTGTGTGTGTGTGTGTGTGTGTGTGTGTGTGTGTGTGTGTGTGTGTGTGTGTGTGTGTGTGTGTGTGTGTGTGTGTGTGTGTGTGTGTGTGTGTGTGTGTGTGTGTGTGTGTGTGTGTGTGTGTGTGTTTGTGTGTGTGGGGGGGTGTGCGCACGAGAGTGTAGTCAGTGTCAGACTATGCTACGTTTTTTGCTAGCACCAGTTTTCCATTCATGTTGATATGATGATGGTTCTGATTGATTGAATGGATACTTCATTAACAGTTTGCTAATAGTACAGTGGTACGATTTTACAATGATGCTAAAAGTATAACCCTAGGGGCTTGTTTCCATTGTGGTCCAGTGTTGAAATTCCTCAGCAGCGCAGTGCTCACTGCTCAGGCCTGAGGGTTGTAGCCAGAGAACAATCCTGAGCTGGTGGCATTCAGTGACCTTGACCTAGATTTCAGACAGACAGGTAGAAAGGCAGGCAAGCAGGGAGACAGGCTGATTGGAGTACCCTGGCTAGCAGCTCACCGTGACCCATCATGCTAATGGAGACCTTATTTATAGAGATTAGATTAGGTTGATTGGGTCTGGGAGGGGAGAAGAGGAGAGATGGAGGGAGATACTGTAGAGAGAGAGGAGTTGGAAAGAGAGACGGGTGGAGTCTGTAGAAAAAGAAATGAATAAGAAGATGAGGGAGGGAGGGATGTGGAGGAAACGAGAAATAGAGATGATTGAAACAGGAAAAGAGCAGAGGTGAGAAGAGACCTGACAGAGGGGACGAAAGAGAGAGAGAGTGAGGAAGAAAGAGAGAGAGAGAGAGAGGAAAGGAGAGGCAAAAAAAAAAAAGATTTGTAGAGGAAAGGGAGCTGCAGAAAAACAAACGCAGCATCCTTTGGGAACTTGGTGGCGTCTTAACATGTTTACACACGCTTATCACTGCTTTGCAAGCATGCATGTGCATGCACATGCCCATGCACACACTCACACACACCACACACACACACGCACGCACTGGCAATTGAAAATACCCTCATGAAGGTTCATATAGTGTCTGTCGGGCAGAAACCTTGTATCTCCCAATATCAGCTTTTCATGCTCTTTCGTCATTTAACGCCCCACTTCATCATACTAGAGTGTAAAGAGTCCAAAAGTAGTGCAAATAGCTTGTATTTTCACAATTTAAAATAATAATAAAATAATAAAAAAGGAACGGTTTCGGACATACAAGGTTTCCACTGTCTGGCTCCTCACTCATTCATTAATGGATCATGTGATCATCTGTGAATTCACATGAAGGAGCCACCATGCAGTGCTTCAAATGAACCTCCACTATTGTGATTACTTTTCCACGAGCCCCTGTTTCATAGAGAGGCCATACATTAACCCTGAGCATCCTCTCCTAATGGATACCGTGTTAGTAAATCATGTCAACCCTCTCTCTCTCTCTCTCTCTCTCTCTCTCTCTCTCTCTCTCTCTCTCTCTCTCCCCCCCCCCCCCCCCCCCCAATTAATTAATTCACTGCAGATCTAAATTACCATCTGTGGATCCAATACAGGGGAAATTATTTTTTTCTAGCTTTTGGCTTTTGCTAGCTTTAGCTTTATTGGCGTTTGCCAGGAGGTTTGCAAGGCAGCGTGTGAATGGCACGCTGGGAGTTTACCCCGAGGAAAGCAATTACACACACTTGTCCCATAAGAGGACTTCAATATGGCTCTCGTTTGCACTTTTATTTACAACCTGAATCTCAGATATCAGCTATTGGTTTGGTTCCAACATATACAGTATCTACCATTTGGAAACGGTTTTTTTTTGGTAAATGGTTGTTGTAATAGAACTTTGTGTGTTGCAGTTTAAATGTAGAGATTGTGTTCTTCAGATTGGAGTCTGTCTGTCTGTCTGTCTGTCTGTCTGTCTGTCTGTCTGTCTGTCTGTCTGTCTGTCTGTCTGTCTGTCTGTCTGTCT
>NC_139946.1:16923073-17055573 GCF_963454915.1 Gymnoscopelus microlampas
TTATAGTAAAGACACTTTCCACTGAGCTTATAATGCATTATGACCAGCACTTACAATACGTCATAAAAAGTTGTCATACATGATTCTAAACATTTATAACAAGTGTTACAATGCCTTTTAAGCGAATCATAATGCATTATTAATACGCTTATAATGCATTATAGACACAACCTTAATATGTGTGACTGTAAATATTTTCCTGAATGAAGGTCAGATGTGAACCTGCACAAAGCAGGGCTTTTCTCAGGGGGTAAAATCATTATCCAGTATCCTGGCCACACAATGGAAGTCGTTTAGACCTTTGCAGCAGTCAGCGGAGTGAACAACAGTGCGTTTTACCTCCAGGCTTTGTCAGCGGTCATCTCTACAGTGTGTCATTGCGTGTCATTTCCTCCTGTTTATATAAGCAGCATTAAACATATTGTCGCTGTCGACCTCCTATCTCCATATTTTAACTTTTTGAGTTTTTTCGTAAATTAACGCCCCACTTGATCACACTACAGCGTCACACAAAAGCATCAAAAGTAGCAGATCTACAAGTTCAAAACGTGGCACGAAGCTACTTTTGCTACTTTTGCATTTGAATACTGAAAAGTTACAGTTTTGTATGTATAAGGTCTCCAGCCGACAGAGACGATATGAAAGCAATAGGCTCTGAATACATTCATTGTGTGATGAAATAGCTTTATCTTTGTTGACCTGAGCTGTATGCTCACCTGGTTTCAGACCAGAGTGTGGATCGTCACACCTGTGATGAGTGGTGGACAAAGTACTCTACCCCAGTACTTGGATTGAGTATAGATACTCCTGGTCAAATATTACTCTCAACTGCTACGTGAAAGTTGCTCAGACAAATTTGTACTTGAGTTAAAGTACCGGAGCAATTGTTTAAAAAAATAAAATAAAAAACGTTTTAAAAGGACAAGAACTTAGGTATTCAAAAGTACAAATTGTTGCTGTTGGGGGGGAAACCTCATATTCAAAACTGTTACTTTTCAGGATTCACATGTGTCGTGATGTGACACATTATCAGCTTGTAGATCTGCTATTTTCGCTACTTTTGTAGTAGTAGGGAATTAATTTACGAAAAAACAGTTTTTTGCCCGACAGCAACGAAATTACAAAGTACATACTAGAGATAATAAAATTAAAAATTGCAAGTACAGTACTCAAGAAAGTGTATATTGTAAGTTACTACTGTCCACCACTGCCGGTAATGCGAATCCCTTCAATATTTAATTTCAGGCTAGATGGAGGCAGGGTCATCAGGCAGCCAATTGAGAGGGGGGTTAAGTGACCTTCAGTGATTGCGGTCGTCGGAACAGTTGTGATTAATAATGCCACCATTATTATGTAAACTAAAGCGGTAGATTAATCCAGCTAACATGGCCATTCTAATAGGGAGAGACCAAAACACAATGTCCTTAATGAAACAGAAACATGGAAGAACAAGAAAGGTGATTTACATTGTGACTGAAAATGATGTATGCTTTGCTGAAGAGCAATATTAAAGTGGCACTTTGTAACTTTATTTGAATGAATAAAATGCAATTTTGTCCAATCTGTATGGTAGAGTATGTTAGTACAATATAATTTACAATTGTTGTATTCTCCCTGCTCTTCTATGGAGACATTTAGATCATGTCAAAGGTCATGTCATGTCTCACCTAGACACAGGATCTCACACAACTTTTGACCTGATGGTCTCAGGATTCAATTTATCCTTGAGCCCCTGAGCAAGCAGGCAGGCTCTAATAGCTCAATGGTAGAAATGTCAGCACTTGCGCAGGAAACCGTGTTCAAATCCGGGGTAGAGGAGGAAAGTTAGATAGTGCAGCTTTAAAGACACTCACTTGCAGAAACGGAACATTTGTAGATGAATCTAGCTTTGGGGGCAGCGGTGGCATAAAGGTTAGAGGTGTGGCACTGGCAGAGATGTTCTCTATTCGATCCCCCGGACCGTGAATTGATTGAACACTCACCTCTCCCTCCCTCAACTTCACCTTTGAAGTGCCCTTGAGCAAGGCACATACAGAGTAACTCGCCACTGTCTGCTCCGGTGGAGCTGCTCTGTGGCCAACGATATAAAACTGTGGTTGTACTGGGCAGCTCCCAAGTGTGATTGTCTGTAACTGTGTGTGAAGCAGGATGTTGCTGAAAAAGAGCATTTGCGCTCAGCGAATCTACCCTGGATAAATGAAGGTTTAAAAACAAAAAAGCTGGCATTGTAAATTTGAAAAGCATGGGGCATAAAAAGCACAGTATGTACTGAAGCAATGTGTTGTACCTAACCCTAACCTGAAAAATAGAAATATGTGGTTTACTTGGTCAATGTGAAAATGTTAAAGGTCATGACCTAGATACCTAGACAAATGGACATAATATATCATTATTGAACTTAAGTGCTTTTATCGCAAAGAGGTAGCCTACTGTTGTGTTTTTTGTTTTTTATGCTTCGATAGGATAGTAGTCTGACAGGAAATGGGGAGAGACATGGGGAGGGACATCCAGCAAAGGCCGTTGGGATCGGGACTCAAACCCGCAACACGCTGTCAGGCTAATTTGGAGTTTAGGTGCATGGGCCGCTACTCCAGCAATCCAGGCCATACTGTTTATTTTGTACCCTAGCATTAGTTTGACTATTATTGTACACCCTATTGCATGCCACCTAGATACATTACAAACAACTGTTGATTGTATTATATGCTATTGTATAATTGGAAGCTATTTTGCTGGGGAATTGACTCATCCCTAAGGAAACGGTGAAAATAGCTCCCTTGTAGTTCTACGCTGTTGGGTCATCTCAGTTCAGAAATATGAAGAGCCCATTTCTCCTAAGAAACGAAATAATGAGAAACAGTGAGATTGGTCAATTATTTATAGACATGCTGGCACACATTTGGATGCCTTTAGCCTTTGGTTTCACTTTAAGAGTTAATAGAGACACCTAGTGGAGGGATGTGTGCACTGCATTTGTGTACCTGCTTACTCCGTTATAAGGGTGTCAGGGAAATGGGAAATGTTAATGGCTTTCTTTGGGGGGGGGGGGGGGGGGATTTTGCCTGTCCTTGACTCTTTAACCACTTAAGCCCCGTACACTTCATTGTACAATGAATCGAAGACACTGTGAGCTTGTAGATCGGCAGTTTTTGCCATTTTTGAAAATCTTGAAACTTTGTGAAAATCTTAGAAAAATAATTTTGAAAATGTTAACAGTTTTTGTCTATAATGACATGCCCAAAATAGGGACGCCGTGGTTAAACATGCCACTAAACCCTAAACCGCTCTGGACAAGGATCTATAACAACAGTGCAATTTAACTAAAAACAACCGGATTTGTATTGCTGTGTATTGCATTGATTTGATTATTTGATTTGGCTTGTTTATTCTTCCCCCAGAATAACTACCTGGTCTTCATGGCTGAGCTGTTCTGGTGGTTTGAGGTGGTGAAGCCATCGTTTGTAAAACCAAGAATTCTTGACATCCAAGGCTCAGGTATGGTTCACATGTTCCATTCTTCATACATTCTTCATAGTCATACTGCAGTAGTAGTAGTAATAATAGAAGCAATGTGAATACTAGTTTTGGTAGTAGAAGTGATAGTAGGACTTGAACTGCTAGGGATAGACTAGTTGTAGCAAATGGTTATTGTGCTTTTCTCAAAGTTAGTATTGTTGTCAGGCAGAAACCTTGTATATCCATATTTCACCTTTTTATGTTTTTTGTATTTTAAAAATGTTTTAATAAATATATAATAATAAAAAAATACATGCTTTTGGACATATGAGGCTTCCACCCAACAGCAACAAATTATGTTATTAATTAACTGTAAAAGGCATGTGTAATATTATTCTGGTGTATTCAGATCGTTTGATCTCAGAACCATCATCGTTGCTGAAGAGCTTGCCAGTAGTTCCCATCTCCAAGGTGACCAAGAGGAGCTTCATGGAAAGATCTCCGAGTCCAGAGCGACCCAGGTGCGTGAATCAAGCTCATGTTCTCTGCTAAATCCAAGCCTTCAAAATGCTTCAAAGACTATACTGTACTTACACCGATTATCAACTCCGGGTCCGGGGACCACCAGGGGTCCAAATGAACCCTTGCAGGTCTTTAACTCTGATAGTTTACAAATGGAACCTAATGGACCATTTGAACACTATCGGAGTTAAATGTCAAACTGGGGCTCCTTGAAATTCAAAAGGTTGAGAATCACTGTTTTACTATACTATAAATACATGAATGATTCTTGTATTTCATTTTGTTTCTCTAGTTTGCCCCTTCGACCCCCACCTCGGAACTCAGGTGAGATCCTTGCTGTTTTGTCTTTCTTCCTTTTTTTCCCCTAAATTGGGGACTATTAAGTATAGCACTTTTTTCTCTTTTCTCTTTCTCCCCATTTTAGTTGTTGCCAGTTCCCCCATGTGTATAGTCCATGTCAGTGCCGACTCCTACAGTTTGGTCTGAGGAGGGTGTCTCCTCTGATACACATTGAGTCACCAGCCCCTTCTTTTCACCTGACAGTGAGGAGTTTCACTGGGAGGACATAACACATGAGGAGGAACTTACCATTCCTCCCAGTACCGCTCCTAGCTGAAATTGCTTCCCGACCAACCTGTAGGAGTCGCTAGTGCAGTGGACAGAGAAAAGCACCCTAACCCTCCTGGCTTCCCTCTGCGAACACGGTCCGGGTTTCCAGAAGGTGTATACTGTACCCGTGTTCGGTTCCTGTTAATTTTTGGCTTGTTTGGTTGAATGCTGCGAAGACAATAAAACGGAGCTATGGGAAAATTAATTGGAACAGGAAATGGGCGTGTCACCTTCTGGAAACGTGGGACAGAGCCGACTGTGTTTAGTTGGAGATCCCAGCCAAGCAGGAGGCACCCTGGAGGGTTGGGTTAAATGTATTGATTCTATTCTAAATCTTGTGTAATCTAGGTGAAATCAAGAGATCAACCTCTATGTCCTTTGTGGATGGAAACCTTGGAACCTGGCCCAAAGAGAAAAGGTTTGTGTCCATATATTTCAGTATAGTATTTATACAGGAAATGTCTTTGTGGCAGTGACATTGTATTGTATAATAATAATCCGTAATAATAACAATCTCTGTGTGTGAGTGAGTGAATGTAACTGTCCTTCGCACATCTTGAGAACATCCCGACTGATCGACTTCAAACTCGGCGTGCGTATTGCCGAGGACCAGAGGGAGTGAAGTCGGTCAGATCATCGGTTGTACAGAACCACTGATCCGACCGTATGCCCATATATAGGCATATGGAGATCCATTTGTCCAGAAACACTGATCCGACCGTATGCCCATATATAGGCATAGGGAGATCCATTTGTCCAGAACCGCTGATCCCACCGATATGCCCATATATGGGAAATTGGACATATACTGATGACATCAGGGATCTCCATATATGGGCATAAAAAGGACAAAGACAGAATAGATAGAGAGATCTCCATACTGTACATGGGCATAAAAGGGACACAGGCTGACAATCAGACAGATACAGAGATATCCATATATGGGCATATACTGATAACATCAGGGATCTCCATATATTGGCATAAAAGGGACAAAGACAGACAGATACAGAGATCTCCATATATGGCCATAAGGGACACAGACAGACGGGTACAACAGGTATGCCGACAACGGTTACAATAGGTATTGCATAGCCGTGTGGGACAATTCAGGAAATCTCTGTGTGTGGAGCGAGTGTAACGCATCTCGAGAACCGCCTGAGCGATCGAGAACCGGACTTCAAACTCGTCGGCGTATCGCTGAGGGAGTGCGCTGCATAGTGTAAAGTCGGTCAGATTGATGGATGTCCAAAACCGCCAATCCGACCATATGCCCATATATAGGCATGCATATATGGAGAAGCGGTTGTCCAAAACCAATGCGACCAATATGCCATATTTGCCCGCATATACTAAGGACAACTGGGATCTCCATATATGGGCATAGAAGGGACATGGACAGACAGATACAGATATCTCCATATATGGGCATAAAGGAGACAGACAGAGAGAGGGCTTGCGTCCCCAACTTGGATGGTTCCCGACGTACATTGTTTGCTATTGTCTGCGTGTGTGCGCGTGTCTGTCCTTCACATATCTCAATAAGCTTCCAACCGCTCGGCTATAAACATATATTTAAAGAGCATACAGTAAAGAATATTGTGGAAAAGTTGTGCAAGAAACTTAATAAAAGACCATAAAAAGATAACACAAAAACATACAGTACAGTAATCAGGTAGTAAAAGCAAGTCTGTAAAAGTGTGCTTTTAAGAAGTGATTTAAAAAGAGAACATTGAATCTGCTATCCTGATGTCCTAAGGCAGGTCATTCCAAAGTATGTATGTACTGTTTGTCCACAAATCTGTCTTAAATATTCCTCTTCAGTTGTGATTATAAAGATCAACATTTAATAGATTGCTGTAGAAGAGTTTCCTTGAGCAGGATAGTGAACTGCTGCCTGCAGTCTCATTGTGCTTTTGAAAACAATCGGCCCAAAATGAAACTGATTTGATTTCCTGGTTTATTTCCCCAGATCCGGGCCTTATGGCGTTTCCTTCGATATCCCCTTTGACAAAGATGACTCAGGCCCCGTCCCTCTGGCCTCGGCCCGTGGCATGGTCAGGTCTGCCAGCACCGACGATGGCTCGGGCTTCATGGTGCACCACATGCCACGTGGCATGAAGCGCAACCTGTCTTTCCAGCCGGTCAACGGCCGGAGCATCGGCATTGAGGAGGAGGGTTGCCCGGACAGTCTGGCAACGACGGAGGCTCCCAGGCCACCGCCGGGCAGGGCCTACCACAATGGGCACGGGAACGTCCTCGCCACCACCCCCTCTGTGGAGGAGGCCCTCCAGATCATCCATAGCCCCAGCTCCAGCAACTCCGGCTTCTTCCTGCACAGCCAGAGTCGGGGGGCTGGTGTCGGAGCCGGCCCGGACCCACTGTCGGAGTCGGACTCCAAAGGGCCCCCGAGCTCCGGCGACACCACGGAGGTGGACACGGGCATCCACCTGCGGACGGAAGACATGCTGGATGAGGACTCGTCGTTGAAAGACTGCTCCACGAACATGGAGCTGGACATGGACTCGCCCAGCCCCTGTCCCAGTGCGAACAGCAAATCCCCATCTGCAGGGTCAGTGAAGATGACCAGCTTCGCCGAGCAGAAAATGAAAAAGCTTGTTCCTCCGCCGTCAGACTCTGGGAGGGGCAGCAGCGGGGGTGGCAGCTCCCTCAAGACCACCCCGGAAGGCTCTGAGCTGGGTCTTCCGCTGTCGGTCTCCTGGGCCCCCACGCCCGAGCACAGTCCCGTGCACCAACAGGCCTTCACACCTATCGCCGCCCGAACACCACCCACCCCCGCACAGCTTCCACCGAATGACCCTGCCCAGGTCATGGCTACCGAGATGGTGCATCTGAGGATGCGGCTGGAGGAGAAACGGAAAGCCATCGAAGCGCAGAAGAAGAAAGTGGAGGCGGCGTTTACGAGGCACCGCCAGAGGATGGGCCGCTCGGCCTTCCTCACCGTGGTCAAGAGGAAGGGTGACGGAGCCTCCAGTGGGACGGAGGAGGAGGGAGGGAAGACCGAAGAGGATGGCAAGGCGGAGAGTCCGAACGTCACCTTACGACCAGGGAGAAGCAAGGCAGACACGCCCGACGGGGCGGAGCAAGGCAGCGCCGGCTCCCGCTGGCTGAAATCGCCTGGGGCAGTGGAGGAGGGCGGGCCGATCGCTGGCCAGCAGACCGAGCTGGACCTAGCCGAGTACACGCGCTCCATCGAGAAACTCAACCACTCGTTGGCTTTCCTGCAGACAGAGATGCAGCGATTGGCCCAGCAGCAGGAGGTCATCATGGCGATGAGAGAGAAGCAGCAGCAGCAGGCGTGGGTCATCCCCACGTCAAGCACAAACCCTTCCACGTTTGGCCGATCCCCCAACGTCACCCGATCCTCTGGACCGTCGTCCCCCGCCGACTCCCCTCGCTCCGCCCACCGCTCGCCGACCAACATCAAGCGTAAGTCCGCATCCTTCCACTCGCGTACCCCTCGCACCCCTCGTCCCAACGAGCTCAAACTGACCCCCTACAACCGAGTCCTCACTGCGCCGCAGTCTGTGGATAGCATCCCCAGGCTACGCAGGTTCTCGCCCTGCCAGCCCCTAAACAGCTCCTTCGTCTACATGGGGGAGAAACGTGCAGCTGCCAGCCCAGAGACCACAGCCCCAGACGGAGATAGGGAGGCCAGTCTCAGCGCAGCCAACTCACCTCCAACCTCGCCTGTTAGAGACTCACAAACGGACCATCAAGGCCAGTCTGAGATCGACAAAATGGAGACATGTGACGGAGATGAGGGGAAATCTGACCTCAAGCCCACCCTGGACTCGTCTGTTTCGGAGGTCCTGTCCCACCCCGTGACAGAAACCTTCATTGTCACGCCCACAGAAAGTCCTCCCCAGCTGGGGACCAAGAGCAACCTGATTGAGGTTCCCCTGTTTGTTGGGAAGCCCTCGGAGGAGCAGGTAGAAGAACAACAGCAAAGTGGCGTTGAAGGCCTGGATGATGACCAGAAGATGTGCTGTGGCTTCTTCTTCAAGGTACGTACAGTATGTAGAACATATAAACAGTGTGTTTCCTTCAATAGTGACATCGATGTTGGTGTTGAGATTGTTGTATTGATTTCTATTGAAATCAGTGAAGCTCTTGGTTGGGTGACATTGTATTTACACAATATATCATGTTGGAATTTGTTTCCAATATAATCATAATGCTTAAAGGGGGTGTAAATTATATGTTATTTTGTAAAACATTTTTTTGTTCTAAAGCTAAAACTCACAGAGGTCTCCCAATCTCTCTTGCTCTTTAGTAATACTTTTTTTTTTACCATTTTTACCGGCCAGGAGAGAGAACACCGCAAAGATCATTTTAAAGCTTCAATTGTATAGTGTTCCAGTTCCAATGTAATCTTTATATGTATCATCACTTCCAAATTCACTTGTTTATCCTGTATCTTAACAAACTCCTAAATATACTTCATGTCCCACCCGGTTATGCAATACCCGTTGTACCCGTCTGTCTGTGTCCCTGTTATGCCCATATATGGAGATCTCTCTATCTGACTGGCTGTGTCCCTTTCATGCCCATATATGGAGATCCCTGATGTCATCAGTATATGGCATGCCCATATATGGGCACATCGGTCCGATCGGTGGTTCTGGACAACCAGATCTCCATACTGTATGCCTAAGCTAGAGCAATGGGGGTAACTGTGGGTGTGCAGTACGATCATGACCATGGTGCTGACCTGGGGGTCTGGGGCTTCTGTGTGACCGGAGGCTAGGCTTTTGCAGCGTTCTTGTTTGTTGGTATCAAGTTGCTATGGTCCTCCGATACTTCTGTCGACACTAGGTTGCTATGGTTACCAATGTATGGTTACCAATGTTTCACTGTGCACATAGAGTGCACAGTGTGACATCATGGAGCTCCATATTGGGGCATGTCCAGTATTCCATATTTGGGCATGACTGACTCATCATGATGTCATCATGATGCCGAGAGCATCATATATAAGCAACCGCAACTTATCTTTTTCGCAGATATACGTAGTAAATCAAGTTGAAGCCTGTTTATAGTTATTACAACAGACCACTAGCAAAGAAAACGTCAAGATGCAGCTCTTCCTACACGCCCAGAACACTCACACCCTGGAGGTGACCGGAGAGGAGACGGTCGGAGACATCAAGGCCCGTGTCCAGGCTCTGGAGGGTCTCCTGGTGGAGGAGCAGGTGCTGATGCTGGCCGGTTCCCCTCTGGAGGATGACAGCCGCCTGGCATCCTGTGGCATCTCTGAGCACTGCACCCTGGAGGTGACCGCTAGAGTGCTCGGAGGTAAGGTCCACGGCTCTCTGGCCCGCGCCGGCAAGGTGAGGGGACAGACTCCCAAAGTGGAGAAGCAGGAGAAGAATAAGAAGAAGACTGGCCGCGCCAAGAAGCGCATCCAGTACAACAAGCGCTTCGTGAATATGGTGCCCAGCTTTGGCAAGAAGAAGGGGCCCAACGCCAACTCCTAAGTAGGTTTTAATGGCTGAGAGGAGGAGAAGCTTTATCATCACAACATCTGTTCAGTTTTTACTGGACTAAATGTTATCCTCCTGTGCAGAAGAATAACAAAAAACAAACAAAAAACAAAAAAAAACACGAAAGACGAGACGGACGGGTGAGGGAAGAGGGGATTGGTACAGACGCAAGAGAGGAGAGAAGAGAGGGTTATAGACGAGAAAGTCCCCAACCACACCATGGAGCATAGTTGCACGGACGACCTAGAGAACACTCTAACCCAGAACACCTCTTTATGCCACAACCTCCTCAGTGAACTCCACTACTACAGCTTTGGACCTCTCCCTTTATCCACCAAAAAAAATGAAGCTACAGGCTTTCTGCCACCGCACAACATGCCCCGGGGTGAACCCAGCGTACCTCTGACTGAGGACGAAGAAAGGTGCTCTGCTAAGGTGCATGTGGGGCAGAGGCCGGAGCACAGATGATGATGAGAAAATAATTAATGATGACAATATCTCGAGGAAGGCCGCTGTGACCAAAGCAAATGGAAGGTTTTTTTTTACACAGAAGAGAGAGTAGTAAGGATGGGGTAGTTACATGCAGCCCCGGGAGTAAAACTGGTGACTCGACTCACTTTTAGGCCTGTGGTATGCCCTGTAAACATTTGGCTGCCCCCATGCACAGGAAGGAATCACAGGTAACAACACCCCCCCCCCACACACACACACGCACACGCACACGCACACGCACGCACGCACACACACACACACACACACACACACACACACACACACACACACACACAGTGTCTGTCTGTTAAGATATAGGAAACGTAAGACTGACCACACTCGGGCATTGTTCATGGCGCCCGAGATGTGTGAGTAAAGGAATGAACAGTCGGAGTGGATGTATACGCCTTTGGAATGTGCGTGCCGGAGAAGGTCACCTTCCCACTCCCAATACCTTTACTCAGAGTTCTACTGCAAAGTCACCAGTGGGATGAAGCCATTCCGCTTCGACATCACTACTGAGAGGGAGGGACGAGGGATGAATTCGCTGCCAGAACATAAATGAGAGCTACTCGATCCAGGGCCTCGAGGCTTTCGAGTTCCCCTTTGACCTTATCAAGCAAGTGCCGGAGGACAGGCATGCAGCAACCTTTTTTTTTCCCAAAATGAAAGGTGACCATAAAGACCATAGGGCCAAAAAGGCCATAAAGGACAGGTTTAGCTTAATCTGAGATTTGGAAAAAAAAACCTAGAGGTTCGGGCCCCTACGCGGCCCTCACATATACGCCACACCGCCGATCCAACTGATATCTCCAGATATGGAGATCTCTATCTCTCAGTCAATGTCTACTGTATACCCATATATGGAGATCCCTGATATCATCAGTATTTGCCCATATATGGGCATGCCCCTTTTATGCCAATATATGGAGATCCCTGATGTCATCAGTATATACCCATGTATGGGCATGCCCCTTTTATGCCAATATATGGAGATCCCCAATGTTTTCAGTATATGCTCATATATGGGCATACCCCCTTTTATGCCCATACTATGGAGCTGACTGATTTGTTTGCGCCTGATTATATGCAAGGTGGAACAGTACAGTGATAGGCTTGAATAATGCTCTGGTGCAACAATGCCAGATAACAGTTCCAAATAACTTGCAAGTGCTGCCACGACTGCAGTCATTCAACTGCAATTCCAACAGAAGAATCCTGCCCCCAAAATGCGGTGTTCCATTTCAGTGACAGCGTTCCTTTAGTTCAGCCGATGTCGGCCATGATGTTTTGTGTTTACAAAGAAATTGCTGCTGTTTTCTGTTACATGACATGATGATGAATGGGTCTGGAAGTCGGCCGACTGAGTGAGGACAGCGTCGTCCTTCCAATTTGTGGCGTCGCAGGCTAGCGCACTGGATAAACTATATGCTTTGATCTAGGTCAGAAAACTGGGGCTGTTGTGAATAATTCAGACACAGCTGCGGAGAGGAGCAGGGGTGATGAGATGTTGAATGAAGTTGTGTGGGTGGTTATGGAGTGCAAGGAATGTTCACATGAAATCTTAATTATACAGAAGATAGATGTGTTGTGATTAGTGTTGGAATTAGCTGCCTGCTGTAACCCGGGCCAGACTAAAGACTACTAAAAGCATGAATCATAAACCACTGGCAAGATATTTTTTGATAACCACTCACACAATTACAATTGAATTGCTTTTATATGTAAATAAGCTACACTACACAGTATCCCATTAAGAGGCTGCAATTTTTGGAAGGGTTTTTAGTTTAGTTTAGTTTAGTTTATTTCGGTCAATTCTGTAGTAACGTTTAGATTTCATAGGTAATAGGTAAAGATTACAGAAAATAACCACATTTCTGACCGAAAAGGTACTGTATAGGCGGAAGCCATAACTTATTTTGCCTATATACTTTTTTACAAAACAAAGAAAAAAGAAAAACAGTCAGGGGGTTGGTTTAGTGAAAATAATATAGTAATGTAACGAGTAAAGTAAATGATTAGTTTTTATTCTAAATAATAGGTAATTGTATTACTTCTTAAAGGATAAAGGGGTAACCTGCCCAACACTGCTCATGTGTGATGGAATACATGAGACCTTAAAGGTAGGGTAAGTGATTTACTTTGGTTAAAATAAGTGTTAAATATTGTGATAGTACTCATTGCTATAGAGTGTTTGTTCAGTAAAAGGAGTCTCCCATGTCTCTCCAGCTCTAAATAGAAAATGCATGTTCAGTGCTCTCTCCTGATTGGCTTAAATGTTGTCGCCTACCTGAGAATGTACTATATTCTGTTTACTAAAGAGCTGGAGAGACCTGTGACCGAACAAACGCTCTGTTGCAATGATTACTATCAGAATATAGTACTTTTAACCTTTTTAACAAAAAAAAGATTTAAGCCTGTTCATGGTGCAGAATCATAGTCCTTATAAAAACTGCCCTTTCTTTAGACTAAGAAAAAGAAACATTGTAGATCTTTGCTCACTCAGGACACCAGTCAAGGTTCACGCAATTATCTTTTGTTTTTATATATTTTGTTTTACTAGAGTGAGGTTTCCTAAAATATCTTATGCATCCAGGAAGTCGATTTATTTTCGGGTTTCTTACAGTCCCTTGTCATATAATACAAGACCTGTGCATTGGAAAACAACCACAGTTTTATATTTCCATATAGTAGGTGTACTGTACATCCCACTGGGTATAGGATGATTAATAATTAAAGTATCGCACAAAGCTACCATCCTCCACTGTACAGTATGTGAGGCCACATTGTATACCATGTTATACTGTATGTACAGTCCTAGGAAACAATCCACACTCACATACGTTTCGAACTCATTTCATTTTACCGCAGCAGCAGTTCAATGAACGGACACGTTTCAGCACCTCAGGCCTTCATCAGCGTTTTGAAAATGCTGATGAAAAACACATCCGTTCAGTCATATGTCCTTGTGCTGTAGAGTATGAGTCTGTAAGCATTGTCTACTGTGTGCACCTTCCTGAGAATGTCAGCCTGACAGAATCACTATCATTTTTCCAGTCGCTTCTCCCAACTCTCACTTTATAATCTGTGGCCTTTCATTTATTTTAATTACTTTATTCTTGTTGCATTGTGTTAGCTGATGAATTTGCTCTTCTTGATTGCAAAGCACTATGTAACTTGAAAAGTGCTATATACAAGTAATGATGATGATGATGATGATGATGATGATGATTCATAGTATTACCAGTGGTGGAAGAAGTACTCACATTTTGTACTTTTGTATTTTGCAAAGTACCAATACCACAATGTAGAAATACTCTGTTACAAATAAAAGTCCGGAATTAAAAATGTACTCGCATTAAAATATACTTAAGTACTGAAAGTAAAAGTACTCATTTAGCAGAATGTCCCATTTCACAAGTTTCCAAAATGTATGAAAATGCTCACAACGTGTCGCGACGCGTTGTGAGCATGTACTGTAGATCGGCTATTTTCAAATAGCCTAAGTATATAGGGCTGAAGTGGTTAATGCATGTTTTGTAGTATAATAATCAAAATCTACAAACTAACTAGTAACTAAAGTTGTCAAATAATTGTAGTGGAGTAGAAAGTACAATATTTACCTCTGAGATGTAGTGGAGTAGAAGTAAAAGTATTGACAATTGGAAACACTCCAGTAAAGTAAAAAAAAATCCTCAAAAGTGTACTTAAGTACAGTACTTGAGTAAATGTACTTAGTTACTTTACACCGCTGAGGCCAGTCGGTCAGTACTCTGACGTCATATTGATGTCATCATGGATATCCATATATAGGCATAAAAGGGACACAGGCAGAAAGACAGACATACAAAGATTTGCAAAAGAAAGGAAAACGCAAAGTTTGAACTCGATTGATGGGATGGTCCTTGATATACATGGGACACACACAGAGAGTCTGTGCTTTATAGATAGATTATGCACACAATACACCACATACAGTACATACATAGCCCACATGTTTACTAAGCTATACTTATATAATAGCTATATAAGCTATCTAGCTTTACTATCATACTTATTGTTGGACCGCTTTTATATCTGTGTGTGTGTGTGTGTGTGTGTGTGTGTGTGTGTGTGTGTGTGTGTGTGTGTGTGTGTGTGTGTGTGTGTCTGTGTGTCTGTGTGTCTGTGTGTGTGTGTGTGTGTGTGTGTGTGTGTGTGTGTGTGTGTGTGTGTGTGTGTGTCTCAGGAGGATGGGAAGGCTGAAGACAACATGGCACAGAAGAGGGCAGCTCTCCTGGAGAAGAGGATGAGGAGGGAGAAGGACAACCAGCAGAGGAAGATGCAGCTGGAGGTGGAGCTCGAACAGAAGAAGGGGGAAACTCGGTATGTCGGTGGCAAAGCCATACTCGGGTTTCCTTCGTTATGTTTACAGAACACATACTGTATTCACAATATATTAAGCCTGAAAATAGCTGATCAACAAGCTCACAACGTGTTGTGAGCTTTAGATCGGCTGTCAGTGTGCGACACCATACGACAACTTATGCCGGAGGCATTATGTTGCCAGATTGTCCGTACGTATGTCTACATAATGTCTACGTGTGGACGGATTGACGTATGTATACAATACATCCGTCCATCCCAATCTTGTGAACGTGATATCTTAGGAACGCCTTGAGGAAATGTCATAACATTTGGCACAAACTTCTACTTGGAATCAAGGATAAACTATTCAGAAGCACGTGGTCAAAGGTCAAGGTCACTGTGACCTCACAAAATATGTTCATTAAAGTCTTCATTCACTACAGTATGCTAGTCTGGACAGACATGTTAAATGGCAACAGGATGCACGGAGGCATATACAACCACGATGCGCTGCATTTCTAATTCTATCCTGTCCTAATGTTTCCTAACTATACCTCCTTCCCTTCGTCCTCCTCTTCAGAGCGAAAGCGGAGGAGGATCGTCTCAGGAAGGAGGAGGACAAGGCTCGCAGGGAGTTCATCAAGCAGGAGTACCTGAGGAGGAAGCAGCTGAAGCTGATGGAGGACATGGACACGCTCATCAAGCCCCGCCCACCACCGGGGGGCGGGGCCAAGCCCAGGAGGGGCCGGCCCAAGTCCATCCACCGGGACGGCGTGGATTCGCCCAAGACTCCCGTTAGAGCCGCCACCGCAGGTAACCATGGAGACAGTCTCTCATGTGACCCCGACGACTGGACCCTCCCTCCCTCCCTCAGAGGGGGAGTGACCTGTCATCCTGTCTGTCGGAGTCTGTCTGTCTGTCTATCTGTCTGTAACCCAAGCTGTGCCCGGCGGTGCCAGCTAGCTTTGTGCCACCTGAGCCACTGAACATGGCTGCCCGAGGTCTCGGTTTCCTCAGCTTATTGCTTAAATATGTTTTTTTGTTTTGGTGTTAACTAACCTAAAAATGATCTTGATTGATCTGTATTTATCTGTCAGACATAAAACTACTTTGGCTAATTTGTGCTGGTAATGAATGGTATTGTGTGGATCGATTTGAACATGATAAACCACTAAAAAGTATTTTTCCATGGCTCTCACAGCAGACAGTAGCTGTGACATTTTGTTTTATTTGAGCTTGGAATTAAACAGATTGAAAAGAGCAATGCAGCATCAAAAGTGCATATGTGTGTTTGTATCAATATGTATTACTGAATATTGTATGTAGCTGTGCACATGTGAGAATATTGATATGTTAGGTATGCCTGTGTCTGTGTATTTGTGGATTATGTGTGTGTGTGTGTGTGTGTGTGTGTGTGTGTGTGTGTGTGTGTGTGTGTGTGTGTGTGTGTGTGTGTGTGTGTGTGTGTGTGTGTGTGTGTGTGTGTGTGTGCGCGCGCGCATACATGTGTTCCTATATAGCGCTCTATATTCTACGCTATATATAGATATTTAGAGTTGACATCACATAATCATATCCCATCACCACCAAAGCTGCATTGCTCTTTTACAACTTGGGCACAAAGTGCGACAGAAAGACTTGTGTTATGCTCATCCGTGGTGTGTGTGTGTTGTGTCGTAACTGTGCTGTCCTGTGCCATGCCACGTCTCACCCTTTCACCTCTAGGTTCACGCCAACGTGTTTTTTCAGTCTCCAGCTTGTCCCTGGCGTCCTTGACCCTGGGAGACAACGACAGCGTTCACTCCGAGAAGAGAGCGCCACGGTGAGACACTCTAACCACTTAAACCCCCAGTACTGTATTCTGGAGAAAACGTTTTTAGAAAATAGCCGATCTACAAGCTAACGGCCTTGTGAGCTTGTAGATCGGCTATTTTCAGCTAAGATTTTTAATGTTGAGCGAAAACACAAAATCACTAGTATAGAGCCTTGAGGGGCTCCGGTCAACTGTGTAGGGTTTAGTGCACTCAGTTTTATGTCAGTGAAATGTGTACTGTTGTGTGTACAGCTGACCATTCAATCAGGACAGATATTGTTGGAGATTGATATTTTATTACATCATTTGGCGTTAAAGGACCATGCCAGCCTTTTTGACATGTGGGCCCGTCGTACTCTTACTTTGATAGGATTTAATTCTTCAAAAGCATTTTTTTGGTTATATATATATTGGCCTATTTATGATGTTATTGCCTCTCAAAACATATCTTAAACACCTAAAAAAAACACAAAACTTACCACACAATCTTGGTGTTCTTAATTTAGGTCCATTGTGCCATAATCCACAAGAAAGTCCCATATTATGCATAGGTAGGGGGTAGCCTATGGCACAAGGAATCTAAATGATGAAATCTTGAACAATCATGAATAGGCAGTTAAATCTCTGTTGGGAAAAAATATACAAAATGAGTTGAATTGAAGTTTGTGGACAAAGTTATGCAAGGCTGTGAGCATAGATCACACAAGAAAAAAAACTCTATTTGAAACCTGACAACTTCAGACAAGGTTTGAGATCTAATGGTAAGCTAGCGTTTTAGCCAGGATTCTCGATTCCCAGA
Organism: Gymnoscopelus microlampas; assembly: GCF_963454915.1. Classification (NCBI taxonomy): domain Eukaryota; kingdom Metazoa; phylum Chordata; class Actinopteri; order Myctophiformes; family Myctophidae; genus Gymnoscopelus; species Gymnoscopelus microlampas. The sequence continues at coordinate 16,940,619 of NC_139946.1, forward strand.
CAAAGATCACAAGGTAATATCTTCTGATCCATTCTTAAACTTGTCTGGGACCGTGATGAGAATATGGGATCGATGTGATTTTATTTGAAGTCTTTTAGTGTTGGCTCTTGTAGTGTGTGCAACGCAACACCCATAGCGCAGGCAATATTTATTTTATTTAAGATTTGTTTGGGGATTTACTGCCTTTATTTTCGATAGTACAGCAAAGTTAGGACAGGAAACAGGGAGAGAGAGACGGGTAGCGACACACATCAAAGGCCGTCAGGCTCGAGAATCGAACCCGCGACTCACTTTCGGGCTGCATTAGAGCCTACATGTGGTATGCGCCTTAACCACCAGGCCATCGGCGCCCTGGGATCTGGATTTCGCCAACTGAGAACTGGTGAAGGAATCCCCAAATGTGTGATCCCCTGTTTCTTTTGTTCAGGCTATACAGCAATTGTGTTGTTTCCTATCTTATGAAGGCAGACTCCATTCATCAATGTATTATATCTGCGTACGTGAACTTTTTTACTAGGCTCTCCTCCTGACTAACACCTGCCTTAAGGTCCTAACATTTGCTCTCCTTTATATTCTTCCCATTTCTTTTTTGTTTTCTTTTTTTCGCTTCATTCTGTCTGTCTGTCTGTTTCGGGGCTGTCAGGAGTGCTAGCTTAGCCTCTGGCAGTCTCTTCCACTTTCTGAGCTCTCCTAAACGGAGAAAGAGAAGGTCAGTTTTTTTACACGACCCTACCCAACCCAACCCCCAAGGCACTTACTTCACGCTTTTCCTAAACCTCCACTTTAGAAATTGTGATTTATGTATTAAGTGCTTTGCAATGGCCTCATTTCACTGTATTACGTTTTGTATATGGAACGCTGCTGTCAATACAAAATTATACTGTAGTACTACTTAATGAAATTGTCTGTATTATTTAACACTATGGATGCATGGGGTCTATTATTTCCATTAAGTTTAAATTTAATGCAGGGTTATTTGACATTTTATGCAAATGTTCCATAGTTTAATAGGCAACTTGTGGATTTTTAACCTGAATCTTATTGTGAGGACATGTGAATTTTGTGTATTACTTAAAACACATTGAAACACGTCATTGAGGCTGTCAGAGATTTTCCAGTATCTATAGAGACACACAGAACACAATGGGAAATGTTACGTCATATCTTCACATGTCTTCCTCACAGTAGATACTGTAGATAAGAATCAGGTAACAAAAATCTGCGAATGTTCCCTTTAATATGCAGGTTAATTGTAATGTACGGTACAGCAATGACGCCACAGTAAAATTAAATGCTACTCTTGTTTTATTTCCCCTCATTGAAAATACCCTCTCCACGTTTCACTGCCAAGCTTATCTGTGTTTCACCAAAAGTCGTTTTTTCCCTCCCCTCACTTTTCATTTGTGCCACTGTCCACTCAACTCTGACCACCATCATCCACTGCTGTGCTGAGCTCTTTACCTCACCTGTAGAGTAGTCAATTGTTGTTCTTTTGTGCAATCCCTGCCTAATATTGATTGATGGATTGAATACTTTATTAGTCAGAAGTACAGTAAGTACATTAAGGCTAAAAGGATAACACAAAAAAGTCCTGGGGACTTGTTTCCATTGTGGTCCTATGTATTCAATTCATCAACATAGCATAGAAAAATTACACAATAATTATCAACAAATACACTGGCCTCTGTATTGGGAAAATTACATTTAACTCCCCTTGTGGTCTCCTGATAGATGTTTTTCAGGCCTATTTTGAAAGAAACCAGTGCTACTGTACACATCCTTTAATGGATGCTGTCAGGGCATATCCACATTTTTACATATATACACCGCAAGTTATTTAGCCTTGTATTCAGTCTGAACGTAATTTTCTACTATCAACTGAAACTGCATTGATGAGATTTAAAGACTGAATACAGAATTTGCTTCCTTTCTTTCTAGTTTCAACTTTTCTTAGCTGCTTACATCTGGACTAGAAGTGACAAATTAAAAGCATCTTCTTTGAGTCACTTTGGCTCTGCCTGCGTCACATATTAAAGCTGTGATCGCTCAATGTGGTCTATTTATGAGAAAACCATCATCTTGATTCAATTAGGCAAAGAGCCAAGTATTCCCATGTAGTCCATAGGTCTCTTATCACTGATAAAACATTATTTTGACCTTTTGATCTGTATGGCAGAGTATGTTAATGCAATGTAACTAACAACTGTGGTGGTTGTAGTTGGCCCACCATCCTTTGGTCAGGTATGACCACTACTGGTTGACAAGTGGTATTGCATGAAGCTCAAAATGCAGTATATCCTCTGTCGAAACAGGCTTTCTGTATTAGCTCAGCAGTAGAAATTCTGGCGCTCGCGCAGGGCATCGTTGCTGTCAGCAGAAACCTCTTATCTCCATATTTTAAAAAAAAAATCCCCCATGTAAATGTATGCCCCACTTCATCATACAAGAGTGTCGCACAAAAGTAGTGAAGATTGCTGATCTACAAGCTCACAAAGCAATTTTTATAATTATAATAATACAAAAGGAATTGGTTTCCACCCGAAACCGATGAAAGTCATGCCTTCACTTCCTGAGTGCACCACCACCAGACTGCATCATGTGACCTCCTCACTGTCCCTGCTTGTGCGCTTAACATCGCTTTAATGATCTTGGATGCCATCCAGATTCCAGACACATGCCACCACATGCTGCTGATAGATAGATGAACGGATGGATGGAGACATTAATGCAATATATACTGTACTTTTAAAAAGGATGAGTCTGTTCAAATTATCCACTTAAAGAACGTTCTGGTGCTGCGTAATGCGATAAAAAGAGGTGACCTAACTGTGCTCGTGTGTGTGTGTGTGTGTGTGTGTGTGTGTGTGTGTGTGGTGTGTGTGGTGTGTGTGCGTGTGCGTGTGCGTGTGCGTGTGCGTGTGCGTGTGCGTGTGCGTGTGCGTGTGTGTGTGTGCATGCATGTGTGTGTATTCCAGGCCGGACTCTGCAGATGTCTTCCTGTCTCCCAGTCGTTCCAGTAGCAGGAACGGAGAGAAGGACTGGGAGGTTGCCTCCACCTCCTCCATCACCTCCAACACAGAGTACACTGGTACGCACTCCCATACAGTACATTACAACACATCCAATAACTTATTCACTCACTGTCTCTCTCTCTTTTCAATCTCTCTCTCTCTCTCTCTCTCTCTCTCTCTCTCTCTCTCACCCACCCACTCCCAATAACACGATGGCCGCTCCTTCTCCTTCTCCTGAATCTACTGTACTCAACCCGATTACAATCAATAGTAATAACATTGGAGCGACATGCAATTGTCTAGCCATGTCTTTGTAGCCCAACAAAAAGCCATGTCTTGTAAGTAACACATTTTAGAAAGAAAATAAATCCTCTTATGAAATAAAATAAAGATAATGGAAGAAACAAAACACAGTATCATGCAGTAAAAAAAAACGACAAAGCTATAAAAAATGGGAGGGAGGGGGGGGGGAAGTAAAAGCTCACACACATACAGTATAGCATTCAGAGCTTACACAGAACCATGAGGAGTAATGCTCTAAAGGAAGCACCACCATGAATCATTTATATAAACAGTCAAGAACGGAGAGCTCATGTCCTTTCTCTGACAGAAAATAGAGTGGTTGCCATGGCAACTATCTGGTGATGATTTTTATTTTATTTTTTCCTCTTCTCCCCTCCTCTCCATCTGTGTACGTCCCTCCTCCAGGACCCAAGCTGTACAAGGAACCCAGCGCCAAGTCCAACAAGCACATCATCCAGAACGCCATGGCACACTGCTGCCTCGCGGGCAAAGTCAACGAGGGCCCCAAGAACAAGATACTGGAGGTAACGGCTGACTATTCTTTTTTTTTTATGCATTGGTTCACAAAGTGGAGTCCAGGGACCCTCAGGGTTCTGACTGGGTTCCAAATGGACCTTAATAGGTCTGTTACTCTGAGAGTTATTTGGTTCCATTTGTACGCTCTCAGAGCTATGGGGATCTTAGAAATTTAAAACGTTTGAGAACCACTGTTTTAATATATTTGTCAATATACTGAAGTACAATTGCAGAATCACTGAATAATATTATTTCATCAAACCTCTGCCGAACATGAAATCAATCACAAGTGTGTGCAAAAACATCTAATCACCGTCTGTGGTGTTCAAATGTTACCGTAGTTATCTATAATTGAAGATTTATATATATATATATACACACACACGCACACACAAGCACACACGATTCTAACTGTCGCTTCTCTTCTGACCTTTCACAGGAAATGGAGAAATCGGGGGCCAACAACTTCCTGGTGCTGTTCCGTGACGGCGGCTGCCAGTTCCGTTCCCTGTACACCTACTTCCCAGAGCAGGACGAGATCACCAAGCTCACCGGCATCGGCCCCAAGAGCATCACTCGCAAGATGATCGACGGCCTGTACAAGTACAACTCAGACAGGAAGCAGTTCAGCCAGATCCCGGCCAAGACCATGTCGGCTAGCGTGGACGCCGTCACCATCCACGGCCACCTGTGGCACACCAAGAAACCTGCCACGCCCAAGAAAGTGCTGCCTGCCGCCCAGTCCTAATGGACCCCTTGACTTGACTAAACCACCCTCCCATCCCATCCATTTCACCCTCAAACGGAACATTCCCGTTTTTCAAATTGCACTTCACTGTAAATATCCATGAGATTCAAACACCTGCAAGTGTCAGTTAGAAGAATTCACACTCTTTTATTTTTTGTTAGTTTGTTGCATTTTTTTCCTGTTTGTTTTAATTTGGATTACGCTGTAAAATCCGGAGTGTTTTAATTGAAGACACTCTCAGGAGTTAAATGAACACTCCGGATTCTAGTGTGAACAGCACAGTACATGCTCCTAACTGGACATTAACGAACTTGAGTTATGGAACATCGTTGAACAACTGGAATGTATATCACTATTTAACAAAAGAAAAAAAGATGTAAATGTCATCACTAATGTGTTTTTTTAGAGATTGTCAGGTCTGAGCTACAGTACCGCATGTGAGTGTGTGTATGTTGTTTTATTTTCCTTTTGTACGTGCCAAAAGTCAAAAGAAAGGAGAAGAGTGAATGCAGCCGAAGGATGTGTTCCTTTGTTAAACTGAAGCACTGAATGTTTTCGACTCATTTTTGTACAGGTCGGTTTTCGGTTGTGTGGCCTTATGCTCGTTTCGTTTCAGTTTGTGAGGATGATGAGGTGATTGTAAGGCGGTTGAACCTTAGTGAGCCTTTTTGTATTTGGCAAGAATGCTTTTTCGTTCCCTTTTCCATTTCTGTGATCGAAGACTTTGTTTGTATAGCTAAGGTACGTACATTAAGACTACGTAGGGCCAAACAATTAAAGCATTGCATACAGCTAGTGTTAGTGTTAGCCACACAGTACGTGTGTCCGCGCTCCCCAAGAGCCAAGCACTTGCAAAAACCCCTTTTGTCAAAACAAAAGGAGATTTTTACACAAAACAAATCTTGTTTTAGGTTATTCTAAGACTGCTGCTCGTTCACAACAGGTTTGTGAACAAATCGAACAAACACAGTTCAGTGTTATCTCCTTTGCATTTACTAATGAAGAGTTCTGTTATGATCATCCGTTTTGAATGACAAAACATTATCAGATGATTATCTTTCAGTATGTATACAGAAGTCACCCACCGAGGGCTGAAGTAGGTGATGCTTTGTATCACTTTCGTCAATGGTAGATATTTAATTTTGGAACAACATTCTTCGAATTAAGTGTATTGCATCATGTAGTTTCTTTTAAATATGTTTCTGTAAGTGAATTGGTATGTTTGCCCGCTGGTATAGTTTCAGAATTATAACTAAAATCCCCACTGTAAGTAACAACCAGGAAATTGCATGACTGATTTCCTCTCTCGTAACAATCAGGACTTGAAGTGTCTTTATTTGGCAGGCACTTCGGTCCTCAAACTTTAACCCTTAAAGGTGATCGGAGTGATTTGTTTTATTAAAATAGCTCTATATTCCCATATAGTCATTGCTATAGAGTTCAGTAACAGGGGTCTCCCTGTCTCTCCAGCTCTTTAGTAAACAGAATATTGTTTTCTCCATTCAGGAGAGAGAACCTATTTATCAGCAGGTTACTATCAGAATATAGAGCTTTAACTTTTTAATAATAATAACAAATATCACTTACAGCCCCTTTTAAATATCTAAATATTTCTTGCCGGTCAACATTCCTGCATCTGCATTAAGTACTGTGGTCAGCATTCACTTTTTCATTACAGTGTTGGGCAATGCCTCTCACAGCTTGGCCACTGCAAATAATTAATATATTTTTTCATTTCCTTACTTTCAGACACATTTTCAACATATCCATGTGTCTACTTTTGGACTACACACGTCTATTACTTTTGTACACTATTTGAACACAGCATATGTTCTGTCAATATTTCTGGCCAAATAGCCTACCATACATAACTTACGTTGTTTAACACATGAACCCTAGCATTCTGGGCATGTCATAATAGACAAACATTTGTCAAAAATAACAGATCTACAAGCTCACAATGAACTTGTAGAGAGGGAAAACATGCCCCTGGGAGACCCTGGTTAACGAAGTATAAGGGATTTATGTGATATAATTTAAATATAATATAAGCGATATTAAAGCAATATAAACGTGTTTTGTCCAAGACTTTTACACGAGGATGTGTTTAAAATGACTCATCATAATGTATTGTACATTAATTGCAAAAATGACCCTGCTGTCTACAGAGACCGCCAGGCCTGCTTTCAGTAGGTCAAAGTCAAATTCAATTTGAATCCCTTTCCTGTTTCTATTAATAAAATGAAAAAGTGCAAGGCAGGGCAAATCTTGTTGCTGCATATACGGGTAGACCTAAAAAAAAAACACTTGTACAATTCGGGTACAATTCAGCCATAAATGTGTGCTCATGGACTTACACATGCACACACACACACACACACAAATACACCTGCCAACATTGGTGCTTTGTCTCATATATGGGCTTATATTTATAAACTCGACCAAATGACAAGTTGTACATGTCTTTGAAAAATGAAAACTTGATGGAGTAAAGAGTTATTTCGCTATTTTTGAACGGATTTTCCTGCAGGGGAAAAGGCTCTTTTCTTCTGTTTCTTGGCTGTTTAAGGCCAGGTTGAATGGTGAATTCAACTGTAAGGATTAGAAAACTGTACAGTGTGATGATGTGTGCTCACTGGTTTTGTTCATCAGACGCTGTGCTGTCATTCATTCAACATGCAGAACATGTTTTATTTCATTTTTATTTTTCATTTTGCATTGAATAAAACTAAGCATGGCCCCGGACTGTGAGGTGTTGTTCATGGTATAAATATGTACATAGGCTACATGTTTGATAGAGAGACCTTATACTTTTTTAATGCATATTTGTCAACAGTGTGCTATATAATTAGACGTTTTATTCGTTTAATTCCCAGACAAAATGTTGCTGTTGTTGTTAGGGGGTCGCCTGTTGATAAAAAATACATGTTGAATTTTTCAAAAAGACTTTCAAATTAAGCCATTTAAAATGAAGATCCTCTCAATTTAGTCTGTTTTTCAAGTGGTTAACCAGGGGTTCTCAAACCTTTTCATGTCAAGGACCCCCAAACCAATATGAAAGGGACCCCCATATAAGATTTGAGTTGTTTCCAAAATATGAATATTGTTGATGCTATATTAATTAATTTGGATGGAAACCCCCTGGAACCCCCGCAAAGGGATCCCAGGACCCCACTTTGAGAAGAAGCTTGGTCCAGTCCATCTCACTTGTTGACTCCCTATCCTGGCTTTTGAAACCAGGCTGAACACACAATTGGACAGATGGACCCCCCCACCTACAATGTGCCCATGCAGGGGGGGCAAGAACACCCCACCCAGCATCCACCCTGCTGGCATTGTCTCATTATCAGGCCTGTAATGACTTGTGTCTGGCTGGTGTTTCTGCTGAGTTACTTGGGCTCTTTAACGTTAAATCAATACAGTAGGCCCAGGCTATCTGATTATCACTAAAGTGCACAATGTAATCTTCTGTAGAGAAGTTGCTGAGGTGAGTCGGCGTGCATCTTACTGTACGGTTGTGTGTGTGTGTGTGTGTGTGTGTGTGTGTGTGTGTGTGTGTGCGTGTGTGTGTGTGTGTGTGTGTGTTTGTTTATATTGTGTTACAAGTAAAAGGCCTGTGTTCAAAAGGTTACTTGAGTAAAAGTACAAATAAGATTGGCATCAATATATACTTTAAAGTACCAAAAGTGAAAGTACAAAAATGTTTGAAAATAGCAGATCTAAATGAAATAGGGCTAAGGTGGCTAATGTTTTATAATGTAATAATTTCTATCTGCAAAGTAACTAGTAACTAAAGTTTTCAAATAATTGTAGTGGAGTAAAAGTACAATATTTACAATATTTAGATGTAATGGAGTAGAAGTCAGTGTTGAAATTTGGAAATACTCCAGTAAAGTAAAAACAAATACCTCAAAATTGTACTCAAGTACAGTAGGCTACTTGAGTAAATGTACATAGCGACTTTACACCACTGTGTGTATGTGTATGTGTGTGTGTGTGTGTGTGTGTGTGTGTGTGTGTGTGCGTGCGTGCGTGCGTGCGTGCGTGTGTGTGTGTATCGCGCGCAGGCGTGGAGCATCATCGCCTCAGTTGATTGGTGGTTTGCGGCGCCCGGGCTTGCAACCAGACTTGTTGTATTGTATCCTACAGGAGAAATACTGCGAACAGACAGACGGTCGGCAGCTTTTCAGACAAACTACGGAGGGATGTTTAAGACGATACAATAATAACCGCTTTCATTCAAACACCGCAGTTTCTTCTGCACGGGCTGGCCGGGTGGACTCGCCTTCATGTGGTGCGTTTTGGGTGAAAAAAACTGACAGGTGAGAAAAGAGAGTTGGATTGATTAATTTCTAGGGTGGTGTGTGTGTTATTGACTTGGTAGCGTGTTAATTAAAGCCCTTGACACATTATTATAGGCTACACGCTTTCCTGTGTTTGTCCCTGAGCTGCACCTGCATGAAAGACAGCAACACCATTAGCCTGGGATCCAGACTGATTCGCTACATTCGGCGGATTTTTATTTCTCATGAGAAGCGAAGTGAGGAGAAATAAAAGCTACAAACGTAGCAATCAGTCTGGATTCTCTATTGTATTCGTCTGTGTTCTGTGTGTGTGTGTGTGTGTGTGTGGCAGTGCGCTGCTGAACAGCGTGTCTTCTCTGCTCTGCTCTCTGCATGCGCAGTAGCCTATGTTGCCAGCAGCTACCATAAACAAGGTAGCTGACACCAGGTGATGCAGTATAATATAATGCTGCTTGGCATCATTAACCAGGTCCCATTTAAATGACACTTTATGGAAGATTTGGGAGGTGTGACTGATCTTAATTTTCTTGTGTTTTGCAGTGTCCCATTACTGTAAGTAGCCCGTTATTTCACTCACCAACATAATAATGAATGTGTGCACTATTATAGGACACTAGTCTAGTAGGGCACACTGACTGCATCACACAGCACAGCAGCCTACATGATGTTGCAACGATTAACCCTTTAAAATGTGTTTGAGTCAGAGGGCATCCTTAGGGTGTGATTACATCCTAATGAAAGTGTGGTGATGTTAAACTAATGTTTGTCATTTAGCACCTCATCATGAGAAATACCCCCCCCCCTCCCATTTATCCCTGTTGATAGTGTCACTGTCAACACACATTTCTATTCACACTATTATGAAAGTGTGAACGCATCAGAATCAGGATTTTTATTACACCATCACGTGGGTTTAAGATTCAAAATGTTGTTGTTCAATAATGAATGCATGCCACTATGGTCATTTTCTAAGAGCTTCTTCAAATGGTGGCTGTGTCATTTTGGAAGGAAACCGCAAAATAAGGAAGATATCTGCTTTCTTTCTTTCTTTGCAAGATGAGATAAGACTTGACATTCATTGCAGAGAGGAAGCATGTTTTCAGCTTATCTGTCCATCTGCATCATTTCATCCAGTGGTGGAAGTACAGAAGAAAGAAGTATCAATATATATCACTATAATCATTATGTAAAAGGCCGATATTCACTTTGAGTGAAAGTACAAAATATGCAACAAAATATAGGCCTACTTACAGTAAAAGTACTCGCATAAAAAGAAAGGCATAGGTCTTTGAAAATAGCTGATACGGTTATAGTGGTTAAAATGATTTTGATGTTATGTTTACTAATTCTGCTGGGGACCCCCTCAAGGGTCCCTGGGGGTCCCTAGACCCCACTTTGAGTACCACCGATCATCTCCTGTGCTCTGTCCCTGTCTCGTTGTCTCCCTCTCCTCCAGTCACCTGAGCTGACAGCAGTGACCCAGTAACCATGACAGCGGAGGAGACCATCAACATCAAGGAGGCGGAGGTGATCAAGCTCATGCTGGACTTCCTGAACTCCAGGAAGTTGCACATCAGCATGTTGGGCCTGGAGAAGGAGAGCGGAGTCATCAACGGACTCTACTCGGATGACATGCTCTTCCTCAGGTAAGGGGGAGAGGAGGAGGGGATGATTCCCAACCGTTTTTTAATTTCAAGGACCCACAGTTTGATATGCATTAGTCAATGACCCCCATCCCCTTGTGAAACTAAACTATATATATCCCTGGGCCCCGAATCTACACTGTAATATCCTCAGTGTTAATTTAACTCTGACACCAATGGAACCAAATGGTCCTTACAGGTCCATTTGGTTCTATTTGATTACATATTTCAGTCTCTTAGTTACAAACCCATAAGGGTCCGTTTGGTCACTATCAATCATTTAGCTGGGGACACCCTGGAACCCGATCAAGGGAGGCCTCGACGCAGAGAACCAAGATGTCTCACTCCATGCTGGACCATGCATTGCTCGGTAGCGCCCTGTCAGAACCAGTGCTCTAATGGCACAATCACACCTCACCTTCCCATTCACATCGATCGACAAGCAAAGGGATTAATAAAACATACCGGTGGTGAAGCATACCCGCATCTTCTGCTTTGCGTGGAGTTAAACTTTTGTGAACTTTGATTGGGCCTCAAACAATTGCAAAGAAGTATGTATGACTGACCCCCTTGATTGTCATTGGCTGTAGTTTTCTTAGTTAGCCATGATAGAGGAGACAACAACCACATCCATTCAAACAGACTACAAACCAGCAAACTCATTTCTGTGCACGCCACAGCGTACACTACATATTCAGCACGACAAGATAGGAATTTTACCACGGCATTTGCCTGTATTCGCACATGTGATCGTGCCCTAACAGTCATATTATATGGCCCAGTCCCAATTTCTACCCTTATGGACTAACAGCCTTAAAGGCACATTCACGCGAAGCCTGCGAGGACTTAGGGCTGTCCCACTGTCAAACTGTCAAGCCCATGAAGGCTCCCTCAGATCACTTTATGCACGCTTTCTGTAAGTCTGCATTTCTGCAGACTTTTGCCTGAGGGAATTACCCCACACATTTATGACATTAAATACGGGATTACCAGGGAATTGCTTCAAACGTCAATCATGACCGTATGCCAACAGCAGTGCTTTCAATCACCATATTTCAAAAGAGAGACGGGTTGGAGAAGACATGTATTTAGTAAAGATGAGGGACAAGAGATAATAAATGAGTAAAGTACAAATATATACTGTATCCTATAATATAATTGCCATGTAGGTGGACAGTGGGTGGATGCTCTGATCAGCACAATATTAATCTGAGTTCCCAGAAGTTTTCGCCAGCTCTGGCGAGGAACTTCTGGGCCAGAGCCCTGGTATTTGTGGGCGGGATGTACCTTACGCTCTGAATCTGAGCGGACACGCCTCTTACCGGTCTGAGAGCTGTGCAACTCGTCTAAAAAGTCCGACGAGAGGCAAACAGCAGTACACAACAATGGCGGCCGAAATTTCTCAAGGGGAAATTGCTTCCTGTCGATCCTATTTAGATGCAACACCCACTGCATGTGGATCCCGCCCCCTTTTCTTCATTGGCTGTTGATTTGAATCACAACGCAGTGGCCGCGCCCCTGCTGTCCAAGCTCCGACGCTAACCCTCCCAGACTAGCACAATATAGGACTAGTTTTCAAGATTTTTCATTGTTGAACTCCCCGCAATGGTTTGACACCTGGCATTGACTACTTCCTTCAGTTGCACTTGCAAATACCGAGGAGCACTTTACCCATTTTCAACCTATCTTCATGTAATGGATCCTCACTAATGCTCATTATAAGAAGGCACCATTTCTGTCTATTCTGTCTGTGTCTCAGAGGAGGGCTGTGGACAGTTCAGAAACCTGCCTACCAGTAACATGGCAGGTTGGGACACTTCAAACAAGATTTCAACTTTTTTTAATTCGTTTTTTGTTTATTAATGCAAGACTAATGGCCTCTATTGCAGCATGCTAACTTTCCAGGAAGAGAAAGGCTGTAGTTTCTATTAGCTTGGAATCCCCCATCGATGATGTCATTGGTAGGCAGGTTTCTGAACTGTCCACACAATGAGATGCAGAGTGAGAAGCCGGAAATCGCAATGAGCATTATTGAGGACCAATTACATGAAGATAAGGTTGAAATTGGGTGAAGGGCTCCCTTAAAGGCTTCAGTGGGGACATTGGGATTGGGCCTATTGAGGATTTTTATTCCAACCAAACACTCCATCAGCCGATTGAACTAATTTAGCTCCAGTGGTCTAAAACCAGTGGTTTGCAACCCAGGACCCTTAGTACCATGGGCAGCATGGTGGCACATTGTTGCTTCTCACCAAGAAGTTCCTGGGTTCCAAACCTGATGGGAGGCCCTTCTGTGTGAAATTAGTATGTTCTCCCTGTGTTTGCGTGGGTTTCCTCCGGGTTCTCCAGTTTCCTCACACACCAAAAGACATGCATGGGTACATACCATTGCCACTGCCCTTGATCAAGGTATTGGGCTGGCATTACAACTGGAGTTGGTCCCTGTGCGCTGCGCCGCTGGTATGTACTTGGGATGGGTCAAATGCTGAGGACACATTTCCCCAAGGTGATAATAAAATATACAGTATAACATCATGCACTGCTAGTTTTTGTACTCTGCCAGGGAGGTACAATTGCAGTTACCTTGTTTTCTAGCTGTCTTAATGGGGACTAATTAGACATGAGGTGCCAGGTCAGTGAAATTAACCTCTTTAAAACTGGCTTCTGTATTTTGGGGGTGTCATTATAGTGAACATTTCGCTAAACTACACTCAATAACATGTGCATAGCCAGCGCAAGCTTAGACTTCAGATGCGTTCATTTCCCATGTTATCTTGCGGGGCTGCGGGCAGTGCCGGCAGGAGTGCAGGTTTTCCGGTGTCATGTTTACATGACCATTTCATTGACCAGAATATTGAAATTCCATTTGATTTGCACTGAAGAAAAATGTTCATCTGTTTATTTTATTTCATGTATACATCTTAAAACAACATGTCTGTTTTGTGTGCAGCCAAGCGTTTGGGATTCTTCTCAGTAGCTGCATGTCCAACAGTTTGAGCCCAAGGCCTTTGTGTCTTTGGCCCCTCCCACTGTCTGAGGCAGATGGCCGCCCACCCAGAGCCAGATTCTGTCCAAGGTTACTTCCTGTTAAAGGGGTGTTTTTCCCTCGCCAAGTGCTTTCTCATGATGGGGGGATTGTTGAATCTCTGTAAATTTAAGAACAGAGGGCCCTATCTTTACCCTTTATTCCTAAACCTTTTAGGCATTTTTTACTATTTTGTAAAAGTTTAGTTTAGGCATAAGGGGTAAGGCTAGATAGGGTCTTCAGTCTTAACCCACTCTAAAGTGGTAGGAGATTACGTTAGTTGTGATTTGGCAATATATCAATAAAATGCACTTAAGTAGAAGACAGACATAGAGGAGCAGACTGGCCACCATCCACCTTTATTTAATTTAAATACAATTATAAATCACTTTGTCACTTGTCCAGTGTAGAAGTTACTGAATAGTGGTCATGTTTCAATAATGCATAAAATGACATTGATTCTCTGCCCTGTACTGTACCTGTTGACCTGATCAGAGGTGCGGTCGCTGCTCTACATTTTGGTAGAATTAGTTTAAAGTCCCTGTCCACATGTCCCCTGGTGTTGTTTAAATCCATCTCCCCAAACAACTTCCCTAAAGGAGCTTTTCGGTATCTTAACCCTCATTTTGTATTCCAGTATCCATGAATATGTATACGTCTGATCTTCTGGAATGTAGGTAATCCACCAAGTGTCCACGGAGAACATCCAAAGTCCAGGGTGTGCTAGAAAAAGGTTTAGAGAAGACTGAATAGCTGTATGTATTTTTATTTTATTATCATTATTTTTTTTTGACAGACAGCTTATTCTGGATGGCCAGTGGGATGAGGTGCTGCAGTTCATCCAGCCACTGGAGAGCATGGACAAGTTTGACAAGAAGAGGTGAGCTTGTTCTCTTATTTCAGCTTCATATTCACCATGGTTAGTTGTTTTCTGTCTTGTGTTTGTTTTTGAGTTGAGATGATTTCACTACTGAAGCCCCATTATATACTTTGTCATATGACGATGTCATTAAGAAATAGCAGTTTTTTTGGGCGGTGCAACCGCCCCTATATGTGAGGTTTGGACCCCCACCCATTGCACCCCCCCAACCCTGCACTGTGATTGGCCACCATTGTACCCCCCTAACCCTGCACTGTGATTGGCCACCATTGTACACTGGTTGACTCTATTCAGGACTGTGATTGGCTAGTGAAACACATGACACATGTGCAGTCCTATAAATAGGACTGTGCACTTAAAAAAAACACATTTACGTTTTTTTTTAAGTGAATCACCCACTGTGATGACCACTGTGACCACACCGCCCACTTCACACTGGGTGTGATTTTTAAAGGACTTTTTGGGGTGCAAAAAAAATAATACTTTTGAATATTTTGCTTCATATAGGACCTATCTGGTTCTCCTGATATTCTGTCTCATCAGACTGTGCTGTATTAACTAGTAAACTGAAAGAGATTGCCTAACCGGAGAGCAGATCTGGGGAAGTCTTTGTCTTCTAGTGACACTGTCATGTCATTCTGTCAGTGTCTCTCACTGACTAAGGATCAGCTGACAGCAATGACAGGATCCCAGTGGCATAGGCGCCTGTCATAGGATGCTGGCAGACTGTGTGTGTAGGGCTGAGCTTGCTGAAAGTATACAGGAATGATAACATCACAGTGTCTCTTTTTATTATAATCTCTTGTAACTACTCTCCAAACAGTCAACAACAGTCTATATTACAGATAATTGTTATCTATTGAAATAATAAAGATGACATACATCTTCATCTATCTAACAGATAATAATAATAAGTAGAAAAAGTGCTCCTCGGAGCACAAGTCTCCGCCAGCAGACTTGTGTTGGGAATGTTCTAATTCTTACAAAAAATAGAACATGTTACTGTGTCATAGTAACATGACACAAGTGTCCTATCTGTCTGTATAACTGTCCTATCCGTCCTGTCTGTATAAGTGTCCTATCCGTCCTGTCTGTATAAGTGTCCTATCCGTCCTGTCTGTATAAGTGTCCTATCCGTCCTGTCTGTATAAGTGTCCTATCCGTCCTGTCTGTATAAGTGTCCTATCCGTCCTGTCTATGTAAGTGTCCTATCCGTCCTGTCTGTGTAAGTGTCCTATCTGTCCTGTCTGTGTAAGTGTCCTATCCAATTGTTACAGTATCCGCCATTTCTCAGCCATTTCGTGATTATTCCTGTCTTACCTCACTTTGAAAGAGGCAAAGACTCTTTCAAAGTGACACATGTATTTATAGCCCGTTTGTCACTAGCCAATCAGATCACACTATTTCACCGTATTGTCAAGTGTCACGTGAGGCTCGACCAATGTTTGCTTGGCTGACGGAAAGTGAAAACAAACTCTCCTGGCGGAGACAATAATGGACAAACCTAATGCATGACCTACAGGTAGATGAGATACTGACCACAAGGTGAAAGCAGGGAGTTTTAAGGGTGACGCAACCATGACGTAACCTCCTTCCCGTCTTGCCTATTTTAACCCTTCCGCCTTGTTTTCCAGTTCATTGTTGGTTTTCTATAATCGTTTGTTTTCAATAATTGTTGGTTTTCTAACATTTGGTGTTCTGTATTCTCTTGTGACCTTCCTGAGAGATCTTAACCTGAACATCCATTTATTTTACACCTGAGGTCACGTACCTGTTGCGATTCGTAACAGTACGATCAGACCAGAATGACCCCCGCAGAGTCCCCTGGGAAGTTTAACCCGGCATCTGCACCGGAGGAGACCCATATCCCACGGGAATCCGAACTGGCGCTTTTAGAGAGCCGTCTCACTCACCTTGAGAAGGCTTTTGAGGAACGCCTCGCCCGTCTTAACGGTCTCGAGAAGGGTTTTGCGGAGCGCTTTGCCCGCCTAGAGAACTGTCTTGGTGGGAAGAGTTATGAGGACCGCCTCGCCCGCCTAGAGAATACACTCGCTAGATACAAGGCCCTCCTCTTGGAACGTCTTGAACACCTCCCCGAATCCTTCCGGAGTGAAGGCTTTGAGGATCTCTACCGACCGTAGCGTACCGGGTACCGTGTCAAACCAATTCATGTTCTTGGAAAGTATTTTTGTCTTACTGTTTATTTTGTGTGCAGGTTTCGTTACATCATTCTGAAGCAGAAGTTTCTGGAAGCCCTGTGTGTGAACAACGCCATGTCAGCAGCAGAAGACCCTCAAAATGTGAGGCCACCCATTTAGGCCAGGAACCCCTATTTGTAGCTACCTTTCCAGACGGGAACCCCTTTTGGGGTTGTTGTTGCTATGTACAGTATATAGCAACATACTTTATTTTTAGCGGTGCCAACCGCTCTACACTTGGCTTTGACACCGTGTCTGTGTGTCTGTGTGTCTGTCTGTGTGTCTGTGTGTCTGTGTGTCCGTATGAGCCCGGGATGAGCACGGCAAAGAAGCAACACATACAAACACACGCACACACACACACACACACACACACACACACACACACACACACACACACACACACACACACACACACACACACGGACTTGGAGATTGCCTATGTCATCTCTCCTCTCATTGGCCACACGTGCCACCGGTTATCAAAGAGGGGTCCAGGGACCCCCAGGGACGTCCGCCCGTATGAGCACGGGATGAGCACGGGATTTTAAACAGCTATAACTCCAGTTTGCAGCATGCCACCAAGTCCAAATTTGGTATGTGGACTTAGACCACCAATACGGGACCAGCATGAATTGCTCAAGCCCCGCCCCCTCTGTCTTCCCATTGGCTGGCCTTTAAACAGCCATAACTCAAGTTCGCAGCATGCTACGGAGTACACATTTTGTACATGGACTAAAACCACCAATAGGGACGAACTGTAATTACTTAAGCCCCGCCCCCTCTGTCTGCCCATTGGCTGGCCTTTAAACAGCCATCATTCCAGTTTGCAGCATGCTACCAAGTACAAATTTGGTAAGTGGACTCAGACCACCAATAGGGACGAACTGAAATGAGTTACGCCCCACCCCAAAGGCACCGCTTCCTTCACACAGGGTGTGATTTTTTAATAAATATTTGAAGTTTTTAAGAAAACTTAGGTCAGGATTTAGAAGGCTAATCAGCCTCAGATCTAAATGGGTTAAAGGGGCTAAAGGTTCTGAGGATGGGCAGAAATATTACTGCTAGAAACATGGGCATCGCTTTCAATCCCGAACTCAATCTCGGCATATATAAGCGTATATAAGGTTATTCAATCTTATGTTTATTACCTAAGAAAAAATCTAATTGTTTCTGTCCATCTCTGATCTGACAAAATGTTCTCATGCTTTTATTTCATCACGTCTAGACTACTGCATCTCTCTGTACACAATAGGGTCTCTTTATTATCTTAAACTGGTTCAGAACCCTGCAGCTCGACTTCTAACTGGCTCCAAAACATTTCACTTATCGTAGCATCCCTACCGTTGCTGCCTATCTCTAAGATTTCTTTTTTAAGTTTCACTCATTACATACAAGGCTAGGTGTGGTCTGGCTGACCTAGATTTCTGAATCTCTCCCCCTCTGAGCAAACGTGTTGCCTGAGATCCTCAGACATGCACTGCTGGTCATTCCAAAGTCCATCTTAAAAACATAAGGATACCTGGCTTTAGCAGTCAGAGAAAAGGCTCGCTGTGCCTTGTTTTAAATCCCTTCTTGAAACATACATTTACAGTTGCTTTTATAAAGCTTCATCCTCCTAATTTTATTTTATTTAGCATTTTCTCCTAAGCTATTTACATTTTATTTCTTCTCAAAGCACTTTTTAATATTGATTTTCCAATGTGCTATAAAAATAGTTTATTATATTACAATGATATATTAATTTCTTTGTTAAATTTGAGGGCATTTTTATTGTTAAAATGCACCCACATGAGGGTCTTTTATTTATTTATTTGTTTGTCCCACTAATAATAGGGCTCTAATGGCCCAGATATAGAGCAGACAGTTGGACTACCACAGCAGGGGTGCACTAAAGTCGGTCAAGTTCAAGATAATCAGTGCGTAGCTGAGTTTTCATGTCGGAGCAGCAGCATCGGGTGGAAGTACCAGAGAAATAAAACATACAGTGGTCATGGAATTTTGCGAAAGTGGTCTTATTTTATGTACGTGGTCAGATGAGTCGCATATCCTTACTGTATATGGATCTAATGCATTATGTGTAGTAAACATGTGTGTGTATTATATACGTTATCTCTCGAGTGCCACTTTCATTGAGGAAATGTCGTGTAGACTGTATAGTGTATATCAGAGAGAGCAAGAGAGACTCAGAGAGAGAGAGAGGTATATTGATGTATATTTGGCTTCATAGAAAAACCTAATCATCTCAATAGAAAGATAAGAAAAAAACGAAAAAAGAGTTTATGGCTTACTGATGTCACAGAGTGGTCATTGTTTTTTTTTTAATAATACTGAACCTAATTTACTGGATGGATATAGATAAGATACAGTAGATCGAGAGATCGATAATATAGATAGATGGAGAACACAGAAGATGTTATCTTTGTTTTAATTAGTAGGAAAACCACTCCACAGGAATTGAACGGGTGTTGTTGTGACTACTGTACTTTACGTGTGGTCGGCCCCCTTGATTCGGCACTTTTATGTGGCACTCAATCCATATGAATGCATTATTAAATGCGTCACATATCTGGCTAATGTTTTTCTTGTGTCTTTCTTCAGCTGGAGCTGAGCATGCAGGAGGCGGTGCGTTGCCTCCACAGCCTGGAGGCCTTCTGTCCCGCCAAGGACGACTACAGCCAGCTGTGCCTGCTCCTCACGCTGCCCCGCCTCACCCACCACGCCCAGTTCAAGGACTGGAACCCCAGCACGGCGCGTGTCCACTGCTTCGAGGAGGCCTGCGTCATGGTGGCCGAGTTCATCCCGGCGGACAGGAAGCTGAGCGAGGCGGGCTTCCGGGCCAGCGGGAACCGGCTCTTCCAGCTGCTGATTAAAGGCATCCTGTACGAGTGCTGTGTGGAGTTCTGTCAGGTAAGGCTGTGTGCTTGTGTGTCTTGATGGTTAAATACAAACGTATTAGTCTAAAGCAGGGGTCTTCAACAGGGGTCTGATACCCCTAGGGGGTCCTCAGAGTTACTACAGGGGGGCTGCCAAATCTTAATTGTTTGCTCACCTAACGTCCAGAGCAAAGCGACCGGTGAGGAGATCACGGAGGGCGAGGTGCTGCTGGGAGTGGACGTGCTGTGTGGGAACGGCTGTGACGAGCTGGACCTGTCCCTGCTGTCCTGGCTCCAGAACCTGTCCCCCGGCGCCTTCTCCTGTGCCTTCCAGCAGAAGACCCTCAGCATCCACGTTGACCGGCTGATCAAGCCCTCCAAGGCCGGCTACGCCGACCTCCTCTCCCCCTTGATCAACCGCCTGTCCCCCTTGGCGTCCTCGCCTCTCCGCCGCCGGCCCCTGTCGGCTGACACCTACATGTCCAGGTAAGGGTTAACGAAATAACGGAAATTGTTTACAATACTTACTAAAACTAACTAAGATTATGGAGAAAATGTCCTTATATTTCTTACATATGACTACTATTTTAGTTGGATATGAAATCGTCCAATATTTTAGCTGCAGCTCTAAAATGGTCCAAAATAGCGAAAATAGCTGATCTACAAGCTCTGACTAAAAAGTTTATCTAACACTAAAACTAATAAAAACTAAACTAAAGCTAAGCCTTTTCAAAAACTAAACTAACTAGCAAAAATAATTGAAAAAATGAATCAAAAAAGTTGAAAACAAAAAGTGAAATTGAAATAAATAAAAAATATCTTAACTCTAATAACCTGCACTAATAACCTTGTGTCCAGGTCCCTGAACCCGGCTCTGGATGGGTTGTCTCATGGCCTGACTGCCCAGGATAAGAGAGGGATGGACGGGGGGGTGAAGCCATGCCTCAGCAGAAGCCTGGTGGAGAACAACGTACATCAGCAGGACGACTCACCGGAAAGGTAAACAGAGGATGGAGGTCGCAGCACAGTCTGCTATCTGACTGTTAAACTACTTTCAACCTGGCGTCCCTACTTTGCATGTTATTACCCTCACAAAATAACAGCTCTACAAGCTCAGAACACTTTGCATCACAACGTGTTCTAAGTTTGTAGATCGGCTGTTTTTGCTATTCGTCAAGTATGTAACGGGACTTAATTAAACAACGTTGTAACTTGTGTTTTGAGAAACCTAAATTGAAACACAATTTGGGAAAACAAAGGGCCTAAGCTAATTAAGTTTGTTATAGTCGAGGTATACAAACAGTGTCTGAAAGGATACATTCTGTACTGCTATACTGTGAAATCCATCCTTTCTGGAGACATGTGACAGTCTTGAACGGGAGTATTTCGTGCACGCTCAGGTTGAGACTGACATTTCTGTTCAAACTGCTTACTGTTCAAACTGCTTTAATCATCATGGTCATTACTGTATGTCAGGTGGAAACCTTGTATGTCAGAATCAGAATCAACGTTATTGTCACATCAGGTTTACAGGTGTAAAACAGTGGGTGAAATTTGTTTTTGTGCAAGCTCCATCGTTTTTATTATTTCCATAAAAAGAGGAAGGGAAGAAGGGGGGGGGGGGGGGCAAGAAGAAGAGAAAGAGATCAATAAAAACAGCAACAATTTATCTACATATTTACACATAGTATACTCCCGACAGTGTAGATGAAAAAAGAAATGCAAAACAATACTTAAAAAAGGAAATAACGATTCACCCTCCATGGCGCTCCCAGTCCCCAAAAGTGTTTTTAAATAATTTTAAATAGTGAAAATAGCTGCTATTTGTAGGGCATACATTTACGAAAAAACATAAAAAGTTTAAATATGGAGATTTCTGCCCGACAGCAACGATATCCTAAGCATTCCTACTGTGCCCGAACAGCCTTAAGCAAGTTAATCTGTAACCTTTGCTATTAATCCCCAATGTTAATGTCTACATGTCGCTAATCCAGTAACTGCTTTTGCTCTTTAGCAGCGATTAAGTGTCTCCCCTGCTGGATTCACTGGCTCTCTAAATTCTAATAATGCAATATGCAACTATCCTTATGTTTTACAAGGTTACAAAGAGCTTTACAAAATAACAAAATAATTCACAAGATTTAACCTCTTGAAGCTATATTCTAGGCACTTCATCACGACGTTGTTGTGAACCCGGTTATTGAAGTATATAGGGTTTAAGTGGTTAAAAATTAATGAATTTAAGACGAGTATAAAGCAGAGTAAAACAAGGCAAATGTACAAATTTAAATAGATACATAAAAAGGCCAGTCAATTCTTTTTTTTATATAAGAGGTGATTTTAGGAGATGCATGCACATCCAATCTCTCATCCAGGTGCTGGACAAACAATGATAAACATTAAAAAATAAAGTCCACACACTGGTATCTCAGCTCCATTTTATTGTTTATTGCAGTTCTAAATGTTTTGATCTTACACAATCTTCATCAGAATTTTCTTTTCTCTTTTCTTTTTTGTAAATATCACTCATCCAAACCCATTAGATGTTCTTTCAGGACAATGTTGATACCAGACCAGTAAGTTCAGTACAGGCACAGCGTGTTACATTGTTCAGTGGAAACTCTCTAACTCTCAAAAGAATGACAGTAGAGGAATGTAAGCCGAGATGTGTGTATAGTTTGCATCAGATCTCCGGAGCTTTTCTTGGCATCACCTTGATGTCTAGTTAGCTGACAAAGCTTTACACGATCGATCTAAGTGAAATGCTACCCCAAGGAGGGGTAAGAGGAGGAATGGCAACTGATTCTTTTCTGAATCTTTAGCACAAAAATACTGAAAAGGGCTTCCGTAGAGGACGGACGCGCAAGGAAGACGGGTGCTTGAATCGGAGGCTCCAGCTCCATTGGCTTTTTATTTAGCTTTAAACCATTGACATCCATGTTATTTGTTACTGGAGTCACAAGTTAGTTACCATTTCTATTACTCATCGTACCTGCAAGTGAAATGCAGAATATTCGTAAAAATGCCGGTAACACGGCTGAAGAGTCGTTAGGCCTAGGCTTTGGGGCTGATGCCAACTCGAAGGCCGGACAGACTTCTTCAAAATCCCTGGACTCTGTAGTTGAGCCCAAATCTAGCACTGTGATTCATGGACTTCTCCGAAAGCTAGCTGAGGACCAAGCGAGACATTTCACGGACGTTCGGATGGAACTGTCAGAAACACGAATAGCTGTTTCTGCTGTCGATAAGAAATTAGCCGATGTTCTTACACAGTTGTCCGGCGCGGAGGCTAGGCTGGACGTGTTGGAAGACGCTGAGAAACGCCGGCGTGCTCGCCGTAAAAGGTATCTTATAATCCAGACAGGCTACCTGGTCTTGGTTTTATACCGCTCTTTTGTTAACTAATTCATACTGTATATATCATAGGTCTGTTCATTTAATTTTGCTTAATTCATTGACCATACTTAGGCTCTTCGCCCTTATGGGGCATAAGGCATTGATAATGTTACTCCACCTAATTACATTCCTTAGCAACCAGTTGTGTCTCACCCCACTAGAGACCCATCTCCAGCTTCTTAGATCGGCCTTGTTTCCTTTCCCCCAGTGTGTGGTCTGGGGGCCACTTTGGGGATCTGCTCTGGGGTCATTTTTAGTGTGTGACCACACCATTTAGACGACAGTGTTTAATCTCTGAGATCACGTTTCGGCAGCCAGTCTTTATATAGAGTTCCTTATTTGATATTTTATTGGGCCAGAATATAAGGCAGATCTTTCACAAGCAGTCATTGTGGAATGGGCGGACTTTGTTCTTGTCGCATTTGATTATTCACCTGCACTCAGCCACATACAGTAGAACCAGCTTGACCGATGTGTTTTGAGGCTGTAGGTGTTTTCACATGTTATAGAGTATCCTCATGTAATGGAAAATTCTGCAGTTGCCGCAGGCTTTCCCAAGTCATTCATTGACCATGCATGGACACACACACACACACACACACACACACACACACACACACACACACACACACATACACATACACATACACATACACATACACATATACATACATACATACATACATACACACACACAGATTTCGCAGATTTATAGAAGGGTTGTAGGCCGGGCTCGAAATGTTCTTTTTTACTTGGTAGCACCGGTGCTACCGATTTTAAAAATTAAGGAGCACCAGAAAACATTTGTAGAGTACTCACCAACATTTAAGGAGCACCAATATGTAATTGATTTTTTAAATGAATAAAAACAATAATATTACTGTATGGTTTACAAATGCATGTCGGGCCACCACTGGGACTTTATGCAATATGCTGGGGCCAGGATTTAAAATGCAGTGTCCTGACTTCCTGACTGTCTGTCCCTCATCCATCCATCTCTTCAAAGAGACTGAGGTATCAAAATGTCCAGATGAGGACCGTAGTCTACACTCTGGGCCAATCACATCTTCATCAGTTTTTTTGCTCACCTTCATAGCTTATTTGAATAATATAATTGGAATTTCTATGTTATTAAATAATGGCAATGCAAATAACTTGTAATGACAAATAACTATTTGTCATTACATTGGCCATATTGCGTATAGCTAAGCCTACTCACTTCTTTTTTTTTTTTTTTTTTTTTATCCCACGGTTTTGTAACTCTTTTTCACCCGGTGCCAATTTTCTAAGTGATCCTGGGCACTACACTCCCCCCACCAGCCTAGGGAGCCCAGGGCCGAGCTCATGCCTCCTTCAATGCATGAGAGCCAACTGACCACATTGTTACCTGACGGGGGGGTTTCCCCGGTTGGACATAGCGCATGGCTGTCATGGGGGAGGCGGTATAGCGACCAGGATTACTACATGTTTTTGTGAGGGTATTAACTACCTTAGGAGACACGGGGAGAACATGCAAACTCCACACAGAGTAGGCCCTTTCGCCAACCCCACCTAGGGTATGGGCGCTGATGACGTGGAGGAGAAGACACGCCCCCCAGCGTCCACAGTGTCCCCAGCAGGAATCGAACCCAGGACCTTCTAGATGTGAGGCGACAGTGCTACCGACTGCACCGTGCCCCTGCCTGCCTACTCACTTCTAATGAGCACATTGACGCATTTCCAAACAACGTCACACTGATAAGAACCAGTATGCACTCGCAGGCTGGGGCCAAAAGAACCCGACAGTTCATTAGATGCAATGTAAAAGTGGTCACAGCACTCACATGTAAAAATGTATCCCATCAAATTTTCAGATGCTGTTTTCCTCCCACTGAAGGAAGAAGGTTTAGGATGGATGTTAACTGTGATCTCTCGCTCTTGAAATACTTGGTTATTCTATATACCTGGGTTTATGTTGTGTGTAAACAATTATAGCGATTCTCAACCCCACCTCCTGCCGCAGAGGTAGCGCTCCCTACGATCACGGCAGCTGTATGCCCTGAAACCTAATGTCTCGCTAGGAGCGCCTCACCAGCCAACACACAAGAGGAGGTTGAATGAACAGAAACCAGCGCTCCCAATTCTTTTTGTTGGGAATTGATTACATGAAACCGGCACCTGCACGTGCAGTCTCAATGTTTGTAAACAAGAAATCTGTCTATAGACCAGGCTTTTTATGTGTGTTGTCAATAGGCTACAAATTAAGTTTCAAAACTCATTTGCCGAAATGTACCACCAGCTTTCTGTTCCTATGACTTGATCTCTGTCTAGCACCGACAGTTACAACACACACACACACGCACGCACGCACGCACGCACACACACTCAGGTCCGCCTCCTTCTCTTTCACAGTGAGAGAGAGACTCTCTCTCTCTCTCCATAGCCTCAAAACGCTCAGCGATGCCCCACACTGTTGTGTCAATGAGTAGTTAACTACACACTACATCATACAGTACATGCTATTGGATTAGCATTAAGAACTAGCGCAGCTCAGAGGAGAAGGCAGTTGGATGGCAGGGAGCGCCGCTTTGGTCGCACCACAGCAATTATTTGCAGTCGCACAGGTGCTCCCAATTATATTTTTAGGTCGGATTGCGACCAAAACGGTCGCAATTTCGAGCCCTGATTGTAGGTAAAAAAGCAAATCCAATTATGTTCCTTATGGAGAACAGAACACCTGCTTGTGTTGATGGCAAAACAGAAAACAGAAGAGTGAGAATTCCTTCTTGAATGTGAAGGCATGGAAACTATTCTTAAACTCACTTTACTTTTTAGTTTTTTCCTTGTTCCTGTCCATGTTGTAATTATTCCCATGAGTGACATGCGCAGCCTGCAAAGAGGGGAAATGAGCTGGCCTCGCTGAGGACCTGGGGGGGTTGATGAGTTGCAGTACACACAGTGGGTTGTTGTTAACTACTGTCTGTTGTTTCTTAAGTACACACAACAAGCTGCCAGCACAGCAGGCTACAGACGGCAATAGGGAAAGACAGCAGTGAGAAATCGGCTGCTGTACAGATACAAAATAAAACTCCACATTTTCCCCAAATCATCCAGTGGGCCGGATTTGACCCCTGTCTTAGATCTAGATCGAAATCTGAATACTTTGGCTGCAGTCCTTTTTTTGGGATTTGCTAGGCCATTCACCTAGAATGGCATTTTGTATGGTTAGTGCTTGGGGCTATGGTCTTCGGTGCCTCGTTTATTGATATGACGCTCACAGTGCAAGAACCTCTCCCCCCCTTTTGCCATTTATAGAAGTTCAAGGCAGGGTTGTCCCCAAGTCCATTACTGTTTGCGTTTACTCTCTGACTGGATGGAGCGCTCTAGAGAAACTGTGTGGCTGTCCCTTGCATGGAACCCATAATCTCTGAATTGGTGGCCATCCTATTCAGTTTCTCCTTTATCTTTTCTTTACATTTAAGATAAGCTCCAAATGCTGGTGGTGTTACACAAGGTTGCAGGGATGGTGGGGGATTTTATTATTATATATTTTTTTCATGTATACATTCTTTTCATTATCCCAATTTAGTCATTATAACAAATCCCATTCCCCCCCCCATGTAATCCCTGTCACTGCTGACCCCTACTGGCTGGTCTTGGAAAAGGCAGCGAACAACCATGTGTCTCTTCTGATACACGTGACATATCCAGCCACTTCTTTTCACCTGACAGTGATGAGTTTAAGTGGAACATGAATATTTATTTGAAGCAGCAGCTGCCTGTGCAGCAAATATAAGGACTTGTTTTATCCTTATATTTTTTGTCAATTTGAATGACTTAATAATATATATATAGGCCAACCAGCAAATAACAAAGTATAGATTGAGATTCAAACGTTTTTTTTTTTTATGTTTCTGTCTTTAGGAAACACCCTCAAGGTCTGGAGAGCCCCAATGCCACACGCAGCCCCCTGACCCCTGGAAAAGATGGTGGGCCACCCTGTAGCACAGACAGGAACGAGGTAATGATACAATGCTTGTGTGTGTGTGTGTGTGTGTGTGTGTGTGTGTGTGTGTGTGTGTGTGTGTGTGTGTGTGTGTGTGTGTGTGTGTGTGTGTGTGTGTGTGTGTGTGTGTGTGTGTGTGTATGTGCGTGTGTGTGTGCACTTTGTAAATTGGCTATTTTCAACAATGTTTGCACCTTTCTTACATCATTTTGACAATTTGGTCTTAAAAGTCCTTAAATTGTCACTTTTTGTGCAAATGTGCAGATACCCTACCCTGTATATTACACTTATACTGTATGTTGGTTTGTTTACTGTTGAGTGAGAACAGTAAGCTCATTAAGCTAATGATCTAGGGACCCCCCAAACATAATTTGGGGACCCTCAGTTTGGGAACCACACCTAAATCACACTCGTAACATTTGTGTAACATATGTGCTTGTTCATGAATAGTGGGATGTTGATGAGTGCGTGCGCGCTGTGCCCCTGCAGCGTGACCCAGACCAGTACCAGGAGTACCAGCGCCAGCGGCTTCGGGTTCAGCAGCATCTGGAGCAGAAGCAGCAGCAGAGGCAGCTCTACCAACAGATGCTGCTGGAGGGAGGAGTCAAACCACAGGAGGCGGGGCCCGGGGCTGCAGGGGCCCAACACAACCTCACCGAGACCTTCCTCAACAAGTCAGACATGAGAACATTATATCACACATTAAAAAAAAACCTTGGTCTATAGGATGCGTAATTTATACATGTCATACTCTGGTGTTGCACAGCGAAAATAGCAGATGTACAAGCTCACAACGTGTCGCATCACAACATCAACGTCAACCTTAAGTGGATAAAGAACATGTTTTTTTTTCTACAGCACTTTTTTGAGAAGGAGCATGCATTGCGGAGGCCCCACAGCAGTGATTCTCAACCTGTGGGCCGGGGCCCAATGGTGGGCTGTGAGGGTACTGCAAGTGGGCCCCCAAATATTTGGCAAAACACGACACATTTTATGAGAAAAAAATATGTAAAAAAAAAGATTACGTGATATTTTTACTTTAAAACCTTAATCTGAGATGGAAACTAACTAGAAAGATGTACCCGTATAGGTCTGTAATGGGGGTCCGTGGCCTAACGCATACTGAAACTGGGGGTCCTTGAAATTGAAATGTGCGAACCACTGCAGTATGTAGAACAGATGAACAGCGTATAAGTCTGTACTCTGGGTTCTGTGTCCAGGTCCATCCAGAAGCTGGAAGAGATGAACATTGGGAATGGGATAGACCTGGAGGGGACCCCGCGGCTCAGCCAGCAGTGGAATGGAGCAGCGGGGGTCAAACCCAGCCCCTCCACCCCCGACGCCCCCCCCGTCACCCACACCTCAGACAGGGGCGGGAGCAGCACTCCTCTCAAGACAGGGGGGCGCATGCAGTCCCTCGACGAATCCCCTGTCAGCCAGAGGTACGAATGAGAAATATGACCGATTGAGAAAACTGGTATCATTATGCAGAGATTACTAACTGTGTGTGTGTGTGTGTGTGTGTGTGTGTGTGTGTGTGTGTGTGGTGTTTCCCAGTGCTGAAAGAATGAAGGCTACTTTTCCACCAGTTCAAGATGACTCTCCCTGCTCCACCACACGGAGCATAACACAAGAGGTACAGTACCGGTCCAACAGAATGACTAACTCTACTGCAATGCTGATAGAACCAAGACCTACTGTAATATAGTAGGCTACTTGTGAATAATATGTATTTTTAGGCATTAATTGTGCTCCCATTCAGATACTGTAGGGTTAGGACGTTGCAATTGTGTGGTTGATGCACTACCCAGTCATCATTGGAGATGTCATTGTCCTCTCTCTGTTTCTATTTCTCTCTCTCTCGCTCTCGCTCTCTCTCGCACACACACATAGAGTGCACAGACATAAAGAGTTAAGAGTATCAACACTCAAATATTGAAATGACATAACTCAAGGTTTTTGTTGTCACATGCATTGCAGTGAAGTTCTTGACTGTAGAGCTTCCATAACAGTGCCAAAACAATAAGATGATAGAATAGTCATCATCAAGAATCAAAATAGCGGAGCAAATAGCATTATGTTGCAAAATAGAGTAGAATAAAAGCACAGTGTACAGTGCAGCCATACAGCATAAACCAGGGGTCAACGTTTTCAGACCAAGGACCCCCTAGCTGAGAGAGAGATGAAGCAGAGACCCCCACTATATTGTATAAAATTGTTTCAGATAAAAAAAAATGTTTTACTTGATCTGCTCTTTTTTCACTCTACAACTATACCTCTTTGCCAAAAAGTATCCGATTTACAAGCTCACAACGCCTCGCAGCGCGAGGCGTTGTGAGCTTGTAGATCTGCTACTTTTTGGCTAAAGTTCTCCTAAGGATAGGGATTCTATAGGGTTCAAGTCAAGTGGTTAATGTATAAAAATATCCTATCACACAAAGATTTTGCGGCCTCCCTGTAGTAACTCTGAGGACCCCCTAGGGGTCCCAGACCCCCTGTTGATGACCCCTGGCATAAACAGTATGTCCTTTCATACTGAAGCAGTGTAAACTCTTCCTGTGTCCAGACAGGGAAGACCAAAGGTCAGTTTGTGAAGGTCAACCAGCTGGAGGACACACAGGCGGTGCGCTGTGTCGCCTTCCACCCATCTGGGGCGCTCTACGCCGTGGGCTCCAACTCCAAGACCTTGCGAGTCTGTGCCTACCCAGAAACCCTCACCCCTAGGTAGAACTAACAGACTACACATATTATTACGCAGTGGTTCTCAAACCACTGCAAATGGATTTGGCCGCGGACCCCCTATCCGAAAATGTTTTGTGCCAGGGACCCTCAGAAAAGAAGACAAGATTTATGTTTAAAAATTCAAAACTATTTCAAAGTTTTCCAAACACTTTCAGGATTTTACAAAAATGTCCAAAAATAGCAGATGTACAAGCTCGCAGCACATCACAAAGTGATGGGCTGTGAGCTTGTCTATCTGCTATTGTTGAATACCCACGTATAAAATATGGATAAAGTGGTTAAAATGATTGTGATGCTATATTAACACATTTTGCTGGGGACCCCCTAGAACACCCTCAAGGACCCCTGGGGGTCCCCGGACCCAACTTTGAGAACCACCGCCTCATTAATTATTGGAATCTCTGTTAATATTAAAACTGCTGCATTTTGTCGCTGTCGGGCAGAAACAATCTCCGTATTTTAACTTTTAATGTTTTTAAATGAATGCCAAACTTGATCATATGACAGTGTGACACACAAAAGTATGTAAAATAGCAGATCTTCAAGCTCAAAACGCGGTGCGGTGCGACGCGATGCGGCACGTTTTGAACTTGTAGTTCTGCAATCTACTGTGTTTTATACATAGGAATATTTTTTACGGTGTGTCTGTGTGTCCAGAGCTAATCTCACAAACCACTAGACTGATCAGCACCAATCTTTGTATGCACATTTGCTGCCAGTAGGCCACAGAAATGCCTCCACTCATGTTTTTCACATAATATGTTTTATACCTTTTTGAAATGTATAACTTTAATTTTATAATGGAAGTCAATGGGGCTCGAATCGGGCTGAAACCCAATAAATAAAAGCCAAAACAGCTTTATAAAACTCTATTGACCATAGGCAGTTCTGAATTTGTCCCCGTCTGTTTCGTATATCGTCTCTGTTGGGTGGAAACCTCATATGGTACTTTTCAAATTCCCAAAATATCAAAAGTAGCAGATGATACTTTTGATATTTTTGTGTGACGCTGTAGTATGATCAAGTGTAATTTATGAAAAGGTTAGAATATGGAGATAAGAGGTTTCTGCCTGACAGCAACGATATATTATTTCTACAACAACCTGGGTTGTCTTTTATGTGTTGGTCCAGTGGTTCTGGTGGAGCGGTCAGACAGCCAGCGGTGCGCTTCAGAAGGAACAAGCACCATAAGGGCTCCATCTACTGTGTGGCGTGGAGCCACTGTGGTCAGCTGCTGGCCACCGGCTCCAACGACAAATACGTCAAAGTCCTTCCGTTCAACGCAGACAACTGCAACGCCACAGGTAGGCTGTTTGTGTGTATCTGTGTGCGTGCATGCGCCTTCGTCTTCCTTTTCCGGAAAAGATAGAAGGAGAACTGGTGATGTAAACAAGAGAACAATCCCATCACTCCTTGCCGGCGCGCTCAGCCCACCAACACTGTTAGAGCAGTGGTTCTCAAACTTTTTCATGTCAAGGACCCCCCAAAAAATGTATTTGGCCATGGACCCCCATCTCAAAATGTTTTGTTCCAGGCACCCGCAGAAGCAAAGATTTGAGTTACGAATGTTCGCTTTTAAAAATTATATATTTTTGCACAAAGATTTGCACAAATTTTCAAGATTTTTCTAAAATAGCAGATCTACAAGCTCATAGCGCTATGAGCTTGTATATCTGCAATTTCTGAATAGCCAAAGTATAAAAAATGGATAAAGGGGTTAAAATGATTGTGACGCTTTATTAACTAATTTTGTTGGGGACCCCCTGGTACCCCCCCCCCCCCCCGGACCCCACTTTGAGAACCAATGACTTAGAGGAAGATAGCGCCTATGTATTCAGCACTAGGGTTACAGTGTACACATTGCTGTTCAGGTCCAGATCTGGAGTTCAGCATGCACGACGGCACCATCAGAGACCTGGCCTTCATGGAGGGTCCAGAAAGTGGAGGCTCCATCCTGATCAGCGCCGGCGCTGGAGACTGTAACATCTACACCACTGACTGTCAGAGAGGACAGGGCCTGCACGCCCTCAGTGGACACACTGGTACACACACACACACACACACACACACACACACACACACACACACACACACACACACACACACACACACACACACACACCATCGTAACTTTACTAGTCTGTACATGCATACACACCAACACTCAGTATGTGTGTGTTTTGTCATTTTGTCCTCTTACTGTAGGTCACATTCTTTCTCTGTATACGTGGGGTGGCTGGATGATCGCCTCTGGCTCCCAGGACAAGACGGTTCGATTCTGGGACCTGCGGGTGCCCAGCTGCGTGCGCGTTGTGGGCGCCACCCTGCACGGGTCAGGTCAGTCCACTGCACCGGCCATGGAGTGGCTCAGTCATGACTCCGGTCATCTTTAACCGCTAAGCCCTATATCGTGTCAGTCAGGTGGAAACCTCATATGTCCAAAACTGTTACTTTTCGGGATTCCGAAAAACGACAAAAGTAGCAGATCGACAAGCTCGAAGCGCGGTGCAAACAAGACGCGTTTCGAGCTTGTGGATCTGCTACTTTTGATGCTTTTTTGTGAAGCTGCAGATCAAGTAGGACATTGATTTACGAAAAAACACAAAAAGTCAAAATATACAGATAAGAGGTTTCTGCCCGACAGCAACGATATACTATGTTGAATACCAAAAAGCAGACCTACAAGCTGTAGGTCACAAACTCATAGTGGAAGACATTGACAGTAAGTGTAGACTATTTTGTTTCCACTCATAGAGGTAGAGCTTGACCGTAAATGTGGACTATTTTGTTACCGCTCATAGAGGGAGAGATTGACAGTACAGTTAAATAACAGCTGAGTCAGATAATACAGTATTTCTGTTACTGTGTAAATTACAGTACAGCCTGGAAGAAGTTGTTTGTTTCCAACCAGCGATTGATTTGTGATAATACAATTTCCCCACAAGAGGGCAATAATGCTACTTTAGAGCCCTTATAGCTGTGGGCCTTGTGCATTTTCAGAGCATGTTTATTTTAATGTTCAATCAATCGATTGTGTGGATAAATGGAACTAACATAGCATACTGTAAGTTCCTATCTATCTATTTTATTTTAAAATGCAATAAGATTTGAATCGTCAAACTAGCAACCAGCATCTCTCCACCAAATCTAGGAAGTGCAGTGGCCTCGGTGGCAGTGGACCCCAGCGGACGGCTGCTGGCCACGGGCCAGGAGGACAGCAGCTGCATGCTGTACGACATCCGAGGGGCCCGCACGGTGCAGACGTACCGGCCCCACGGCAGCGACGTGCGCTCGGTCCGCTTCTCGCCCCGGGCACACTACCTCCTGACGGGCTCCTACGACAACAAGGCCATCGTCACCGACCTGCAAGGTAGAGTGATGGAGATTGATTGATTGATTGAATACTTAATTAGTCAGACTGGTAAACAGCACGTGGTACAGTAAGACATTATGGCTAAAAGAATAACACAACAAAAAGTCCTGGGGACGTGTTTCCATTGTGGTTCTACAATATGTATTCAATTCATCAACATACAAAACACTATATGTACAAAGGAGAAAAAGGAAAAATGGCGGCAGTGACCGACACCTCCTTTCTATGGGAATTTGCATTTGCCTCCCCTTGTGGTCTCCTTGTGCAGGTGACCTGACCAAGCCGCTGCCTCTGATGGTTGCCGGGGAACACTCGGACAAGGTGATCCAGTGTCGGTGGCACACCCGTGACCTGACCTTCGTGTCCTCCTCAGCAGATAAGACTGTCGCCCTCTGGGCTCAGGTTGACCTTTGACCCTTGACCCCGAGCTGAGAAACACTGGCTAGCAGCTAATGCAGCAACAAGCACAACACCTCCTCGTAACATCCCTAAGATGGGAGACTAACTGCCCTTTGTGTGTGTGTGTGTGTGTGTGTGTGTGTGTGTGTGTGTGTGTGTGTGTGTGTGTGTGTGTGTGTGTGTGTGTGTGTGTGTGTGTGTGTGTGTGTGTGTGTGTGTGAGGGAGTGCATGGATGCATAGGCGTGCATTCATGCCTTGCAACTTGCTGGCATATGCGCTGTATGTGCATATGCATCCATCGTATGATGGTGATTTTGAAGTATAAATCGGGCTTAAACGTCCTCACCAGTGTGATTAAAAGTTATTAACATCCAAGAAGAAAGCTTTCGCCCATAGTGCTAGCTTATAGTCACTGTTAGGTTAGGGTAGGTATTTGGCACATATAGGTTTAATGGTGCAGGAGTTGGGGTCTTACTAAAGACTAAAGAGCCTGACGACACACTGCAAGCGTCAGTGTCGCTCCAGGACGATTGACACAATTGTCGCAAAAGACGGAGGAGTGTCTTTGCTTCCATCGCGGCCACACCGCGACCCTCCGTTCTTCAGTTATTGGCTGTTGAATATAGCTTGTTCTCGCCAAAAATGCAGAAAAAAACAAGAAAGCAGAGAAAAATGTATTTTTCTAAATCCTCGAACATTAGATCGGACTGGGCTGGGCTTGTTGTGATCACGTTATTTCCGGGTGTACACTTCTTTGGGAGTTCTAGGATCACTCATAGGTTGGCAAAGAGCGCCCTCTAGCGTAAACACTGAAAACACCAGCATACGTCATAATACGTCAATGGCGGTGTGTTGACATGTGTCAAATACGTCAATGGCAGTCAATGAGTTAATGGTTAAAGCAATGTGGGCCCCAATGCCCAACCAGTTGAGAGGCACTTCTTGGTTATATAGATTGTGTTCACCACGGATACTGCTGCTGTATGCTATTTGCCTTTTGCTCAGATGTTGTGCCTCGGTAGACTGTTTTAAACTGGACATGTAATAGTGATGTTGTAAATAAGGAAACCACAGTTATTATGATGGAGAGATATTTGTGCATGATTGATCACCAGTACCTTCACCGTAAGCACACTTGAAGTCGGGCCAGCTCTTTTCATGTCAAACCAGCCTATGTCATTAAATTGATCGAGTAATAATGTCCTAGCAATGTATGGCCTTCCCTACCAAAGTCAGCCAGATGTTCCCGAAGTTCATGAGTGATCTTTATGCCGGAATCCCCCCCAAAAAACTTTAAAAACGTTACATTTCTGGTAGAGCAGGTCAAATGGTCAGGTCACATGGTCAGAACCTTATTCAGCACTGGTTATATATTTATAAACTTTATCAACAGGTAAATGTGTATTGCAGAGGGATTTTTTCCCCCTCCAACATGAGATATCTACAGTACAGTACCATTGGGAAGCTCCTCCAAAACAAAAATGATTGGCAGCAGGACTGTAAAATAATAAGGCCTTGATTTACAAAACGATAAGACTTTTTCAGACTGGGCCCAATAATGTTTCAATGATTTTGAATTATATATATATTTAAGAGTGATTTATTTTAAATAATAGGCAAATAGCATGATGGAAATGAACTCCCTTCAAGACTTCAGTGGCCTGATGGATTTACGTAGTTTTATCAAATCACATAAGCTTAACGTCATGTATAATTGTATGTAAAAGGTGCCTTTTTTTGTAATATACTTAGAGGTTTTGAATGTGCAGCATTGCCAAGTTTGATTTCAATAGCTTTAATAGTTTTACCCACGTTAATTGTAATATCATAATAATAATACGTGTGTAATGTAATACGTTTGTCAAGTCACTGTTAAGCCTGATTCATACGTTCTGTACGATGGTGTTGCACACCGGAAATTGTTCTGAGCTTGTGAGTCGGCTGTTTTCGGCATGCGACAACACCGCCTTACGGCAAAGTATAAATTAGGCTTTGTACCATAGATCAAAGTAAACTCACTGACTGTAAGTGTGTGTGTGTGTGTGTGTGTGTGTGTGTGTGTGTGTGTGTGTGTGTGTGTGTGTGTGTGTTGTGCGCGCGCGTGTGCGTGCAGCATTCCAGAGATGAATTTGAATTCTTGACATTGTCTGTGTTGTGCTGTGTGTGTGGTCAGGGCCTCAATCAAGCAATCTTTTTTTTTTACTCCTGTCTTGACACATACCACTTTTTGTTGTGCTTCACCAATCCATGTTTGAGATGCAGAACTCTGTAAAAAAAAAAAATAGATTCCTACAACATTTTAAAGCTACTGTACTATCTAATTTAATGAATACAACCTTATTTTAGCCAATCTGTATGGTAGAGTATGTTAATACAATACAACTGGCACATCTGCAGTGATTGGAAGTGGTCTCCCTACTCTTCCATTGAGACACCTAGTGGTTGTCAATACAGTCATTTGAATCGATATTAAATGAGTCGCCTTTATCTTAGTTCCATTGATCCCAGCCGCAACACAACACAATCTATTGATTGATCATTAAAACAAGCGTGCTCTGAAAATGCACAATTAAAAATGTTCAGAAAAGGTTGAGAACCACTGCTCTATACAAACAAAAGCAAAAGACAATGATGACAATGATGCACAATGTTTGAAGAAAGAAATGCTGACATACAGTGGGAAATAATCGATTATAAAAAACAAAATCGCATCGTGACACATTGTGAGCTTGTGAATGGACTATTTTCGCTATTTGTATGCGCCACCGTTGTACTACTAATTATGAAATAGTGGTTAATCACACTAATTGACTCAGTTGATTATAAAAACAATTATTAGAATCTTTTCACTTTAATTTGTTGATGTATAAAGAATTTATAAAAACAACCCTGCACATCTCTATTACGATTAATTGATAGAATAATCGCTATGAAGATAATGGATGGTTGCAGCCCTAACTATTACCGCTGTAAAACTTATACCTATAATTTGGTGTTTGGGGACATTTCCTAACACAGTAGAGAGCTAAAACTTAACTTATGTCATGTACATCATGTTACAATCATGTTACAAACATGTTCCAACACTGATGTTATGTTATGCCCACTGTATGCCGACATTGCTGCACTTTAGCAAATCAAGGTTATATTGTATTTATTTTTAAGTGACACCACTGATTAAGATGTACTGAAGTGATAGAATAAAGATGACTTTTTGTGCCATGAAAACTGCTCTTGCACAGTGTGATTTTAGACATCTTTTTTGGGGGGGGCTTTTATTGATAGTTTAGTAGACAGGAAACAGGGAGAGAGACGGGGAGAGACACGCAGCAAAGGTCATCGGAATTGGGAGTTGAACCCACGACGCGCTGTTAGGCATTAGAGCCTATATGTGGCATGCGCCTGGACCACTAGGCCACCTGATTTTAGACATCTTTAACTGAGTTTTTATTTAACATGTGGACAGAAGATACCTTATGGACCACACACATTATAGAGTGAAAATGTCTGAACACGTTTGCAGAAAATGGCCATTGTAAGCTTGTAGATCTGCTATTTTCTGCAAAAGTTTTTCCTCAGAATACGGATACTGGGGTTTAAGTGCTTAAGTATGGTTAAAATGCATTATAGACATGGAAGAAGAGGATGAGGGTGAAAGAGAAGAGGGTGGGGGAAGGTGATGGAGAGATGAACAGAGTGCAAAGAGTTTAGGAAAGAGAGGAAGTGGGGGAGAGAATGAGAGGGGTGATGGAAGGTTGTCGGTAACCAGAGAGAGAGACGAGTAGAGTGAGAGGGATTTAGTATTATTCACGTAGTTGCACTGGATCATTCCCTCTATTGTCAGGTTGGACAATGAACAGCCAGTGGCAGCGGGCTTAAAAAGGATAGACACACGCCAACAGCCAGCAACCCCGAAGGCAGACGGAGAAGGAGACAGCAAACAAATACAGAGGTATTACAGAAAAATTATACTCTTTTCTTAATAACTTGCATGGCGTTTGCGGATTCTGTGGTAGCCTACTTAGCATCTGAACATACTTTAGGTCCATTGTGAAGAGTTGTGAAGACATGAATGAAGAATGAAGAAAAGGCTGCTGAGCTCTGAGTGGATTTTGATATTCCTATAGCTTACAAACTGTGTGGTGCCCAAGTGTCAGGTTCATTTTGATGGATAGAATTCATCTTGGAAAAGGGCTTCTGCACAATGATACCTTAAGTCAAAGAGAAAGAGAGGGAGACAGAAGAAAAAAATATATTTTCATTGCAAAGTGGAAGAACATCCAGCCAGTCTTCATTTCCATGGACTAAAACATCTCGCCCAAGAGAATATCAGGACTACAAATTCCCCCATGGATGATTTCAGATTTATCTAATTTAGTTTTGTTGCTTTTTTTGAGGTGTTGTTGCGCATACACAGCAGCGCATGGAGAGATCACCGCTCACTGCACGGGTGAAGGAGCACCAATGCTGACTCTATTGGTCGGGTTTAGAAGATTAGCGTGCGATGCGCTGAGGGGAATTAGTTGCAAACAATGGCTTTGGAACCTGCACTACAGCCTAATCAGCACTTCCATTGGCATGTGGCCGTTTGGGTCAAGTGCATTGCTGGCTTTGTCCAGTTTGAGTGTTTCAACGGTGAAAAGGTCTTTAGTTTCTTAGTGACTGAATGGTGGGACATGTGGCCTGTTTGCTGTTATTTCTTGTGCTGTAAAGTGAGGGTGAGCTACCAGGTTTAGATGTTGGGGAGACGGGTGAGAGGGCTTGGTGGGGGAATGTACCTTGCCACCCTACATTCAGCGAAAATATTTAAACATTTGGCAAAACTAATTTCTGCGAAAATAGCAGATCTATAAGCTCACAATACGTCACTTTTTTTTTCACACACTTTTTTGATGCACAATGACGTATATAGGGTTTAAGTTGTTAAATGACTGCTACACTGTCACGGTTCAACAGGAAATTATCTATATCTTTAGGACAGGAGAGGGACAGGAAACTGCACGTCAGACTAAACCCACTGCTTCAGAGCAGATACATACTTGCATAATTCTCTTACAAGCTAAATTGTGCAATGTGTGCAAGGCCTGGAAATAATGTTTCACTGAGACATAACGCTACCTTTTTCCCCACCCACCAACACTGTGTTGTGCAGGTAGCTAACCAGATATATCAACCACATCACTGCAACGGTTGAATTCCATCTGGGGACCTGTGTCACATGTCT
The DNA here is from genome assembly GCF_963454915.1 of Gymnoscopelus microlampas. Lineage (NCBI taxonomy): Eukaryota > Metazoa > Chordata > Actinopteri > Myctophiformes > Myctophidae > Gymnoscopelus > Gymnoscopelus microlampas. Next base: position 16,979,243 of record NC_139946.1, read on the forward strand.
GTCCCCATCTCTGCTCTCAGTTTCCTGTCCCTCTCCTTTTACTTGTAAAAAGTAATTTGTTGCTGCCTTTGTTCGCTTCATATTAAGCTGTGTACATTATTTACACCCAATTCACACCAGCAGCAAAATGGCGCTTCCGCGTTCTGAGAAAGCGGCGAGGTCAACACACTCTCATTCCCCAAACGGCCTATCGTGACTTCTTGGGACAAATGTGACCAACCATTCATCTTGGTGCCGTCCCGGGCACTTCTGCACTCCAGGAATGCGGAAGTGCCGTTCTCAAACCCAAATCGTAAGAGGGTGTCCGCTTAAAAAATCTGTTAAAACAATGGAGCCCGTCGCCTAAAGTGGACTTGAGCCACGAGAGTCACGGCGAGCGAGTCGCCGTGCCGAGCGTTGCGAAGTCTGCTTCAGCCGACTCGGCGCTGTTTTGAGTTATGTCCGGATATGAGTATCCCCCCCTAGGCAACATGTGACGTTTCAGTCCCCCTTCCAGTCAAGCGTTTGACTTCTTGGCACATCCGTCCCAAGAAGTCGCATGTTTGCCGTCTTGGGACTGAGAATACGTTGGCGAGGTTCCATGTATTGTCTATGGTGAAGAGCTGCAGCAGGAGGCAGAGCCAGCAGAAAGCGGTGCGGTAAATTTGAGAAAAGTTCAACTCTGCCACTGTCGCTGTGTGGTGATAACAAATGGGCAACCAACTAGAACCACACTGTGGTATGAAATAGGCGTTGTATATACTAATTTAGTGGAAAAACACAGTGGAAGAAATCACTTCCACTGCTGGTGTGAATTTGGCGTTTAATAGATGCTATTCACTTGTTCATGCAAAGTATATGTTATTTAGACTGATACCTGCTATCCTAGTTACATTGCACCACTTAGTTTCTTTCTTGGCACTCTATTTAAATGACTGCTTACCCTGGTGTTGGCTCACTAGACTCTAGTGACTAGAGTTCATGCCACTAACTCCAAACTTGTATTTTGTAAATTGTTTTGGATTAGAGCGTCAGCTACATGACAAAATTGTAAAAAGTAATTTGTTGCTGTCAGGCGGAAACCTTGCATCTCCATCTTTCAACTGTTAGTTGTTTCGGTAAATTAATGCCCTAGGTCGTCGTACTACATTCTCACACAAAACTAGAAAAAAAATCTAGAGAGAGATGTACAAGCTCTCAACATGTTTTTTGTTGTTGCTATTTTAGAAAGGTTTTTAAAGTGAAAGTTCAAATGGTTAAATGTGTCTGTGAGTTTTATTAATATTTAACCTATGAAAAGTAAGTAAAACACGAGCTTGTTAACTAAATAAATACATTGGAGCCATTGGAACATGGGTTCTTTTGTTTCCATTTCAAGAAAAGTACTGTATTTGGACATACAGTAGCCTACAAGGTTTCCACCCAACAGCGACTGTAATCTGCTCTATAACAATGATAATCGACTGGTTCTTTAGAACCGGACTCAAGAGCCACTCTGAAGGCCTAGCTGGGTTGTAAGGCCAGCTAGTCGTCCTGAATATGCAATCTGTGATTAACTGGGTTGTAAGGCCAGCCAATCTCCTGGTACTCGGGAGAGAGTTAAGATGTCTCTCGGAATCGCTCTGGAATGTGCCTATCTGAGAGGTTTCGAGCCTCTTCTTATAATGCTGGCTTGCGGTCCTGACATCACTATGATGATGTCAGATAGTGTCAGACGTCTCCATATATGGAGCTGCCGATGTTAGTTATGGTCAAATATGGGATCAAGACTTCAGCCCTGGACGTGATGGCTATGTCTATACATGGAGTTTCGGGGAAGGGTTCGCTGATGTCACACTCCGTACATATGGCACGTTTGGGTCTCTATGACGACTTTGCAGGTCTATTATCTCCATCTATGGGGATCTCCATATATAGGCTATTGCTGGCAACTATGCCCTGAATGTTTCCTAAGTATGCCCTGAATGTTCGTAACAGCCGCCCCACGGTTTTACCATGGAAAAACGTAAACATTTCAAGAACATTCCTGGCATACGCCGCCCCACGGATTTCTGGTGGAAATACGTAAACATTCCAGGATGTTCCCTAGCATCCGCTTCTTTCTCCTATTCCTCCTTTCGGTCTGCCATCTCGGTCTGCCATTTCGGCCGTACTTGGAGGTTTGATCGGTAATACCTCCAGAAATGTTTCCAGAACTGGTCGGCGAGGATTTGGCTGTGTCTCCATCTTCGTCTGCTCATCATTTCTGACTCATCATGCAGTACTTGCAGTAGAGATGCGTCCCGCCGCCCCATGAGGAGGATATTTTGCCGCCCCGTGCAGAACTTGGAGCTCCCTCACAGTTCTGAGACGTCATACCTCAGGCTGTCCAGACAAAAAACCATCCTCTGGGAGAATGGTCCACGTAAAGGAACCCATCGGTGGTATGCATGATCTTGGTGACAGGTCGTGATCCGTCGTTGGTCGTTGGTTGATTGTCACGGCTCTCGACCTGCGGTTGTCTCTAGACCTGCGGGTGTTCATCCTCTCCAGGCCCCTGTCCTTCTTTCGTCCATTCTCGAGATCGTACGTCATGGAGAATGTCCAGATGGGTTAGGTTGCATTGTGAGCATTTCTTGAGTAGGCCGCAATCCCTGGCCCGGTGAGATCTACGTAGGTCTCTGCCACCAGGAGGGCTTCTTCCAGCTTCAGATGGTCGCATAAAATGCGGAACCTGAATCGTTCTGAGGTGTTGGGAGGGAATGCATCATTCAATGCTCCCTTCAATCTTGTGAATTCTCTAGGATCCGGAGAGGCGAACACCGGTATGATGGGTACCGGTCCCCGATAGAAAGTCTCCCCTGGAGGGCCATGTCGCCGCTTAACGGGAGTTCTCGACCGGTGCCTCCTTGCCAAACCCCAATTGGTTGAAGAAGAACTCTGCCTGGAACGGGTCGCCCTCTGGAACTGCCGTTCGCGCCTCGAGTGTCGTCTACTGCGTGCCGAACTCTGATCGGTCGCTGGAGGAACTTAATAATAATAACTTGGATTTATATAGCGCCTTTCAGAAACCCAAGGACGCTTTACAGTACACACAATAAACACATTAATTGCCAAACGCTTGAGTAAATAAGTGTCTCTTCAATGCGGAACTTACCCTGCGTGCCGAACCCTGATCGGTCGCTGATGAGCTCTGCCTTGAACGGGTCGCCCTATGGGACCGTCGTTTAGGCTTCGAGCAGCGTCTCCTGCGTGCCGAACTCTGATCGGTCGCTGATGAGCTCTGCCTTGAACGGGTCGCCCTATGGGACCGTCGTTTAGGCTTCGAGCAGCGTCTCCTGCGTGCCGAACCCTGATCGGTTGAGGAGGAATTTACCCTGCGTGCCGAACTCTGATCGGTCGCTGATGAGCTCTGCCTTGAACGGGTCACCATACGGGACCGCCGTTTAGGCTTCGAGCAGCGTCTCCTGCGTGCCGAACCCTGATCGGTTGAGGAGGAATTTACCCTGCGTGCCGAACTCTGATCGGTCGCCGATGAGCTCTGCCTTGAACGGGTCACCATACGGGACCGTCGTTTAGGCTTCGAGCAGCGTCTCCTGCGTGCCGAACCCTGATCGGTTGAGGAGGAATTTACCCTGCGTGCCGAACTCTGATCGGTCGCCGATGAGCTCTGCCTTGAACGGGTCGCCCTATGGGACCGTCGTTTAGGCTTCGAGCAGCGTCTCCTGCGTGCCGAACCCTGATCGGTCGCGGAGGAACTGGAACTCTGCCTTCTCTTGCCTGTTTCCTTTTCTTTGTGGCTTTTGGCATATTGCTCCTTCACAGTAAGCTTTTGAATCCGGCTCTCCACGAGGGACCAAATATAACAATGATAATCGACTGGTTCTTTAGAACCGGACTCAAGAGCCACTCTGAAGGCCTAGCTGGGTTGTAAGGCCAGCTAGTCGTCCTGAATATGCAATCTGTGATTAACTGGGTTGTAAGGCCAGCCAATCTCCTGGTACTCGGGAGAGAGTTAAGATGTCTCTCGGAATCGCTCTGGAATGTGCCTATCTGAGAGGTTTCGAGCCTCTTCTTATAATGCTGGCTTGCGGTCCTGACATCACTATGATGATGTCAGATAGTGTCAGACGTCTCCATATATGGAGCTGCCGATGTTAGTTATGGTCAAATATGGGATCAAGACTTCAGCCCTGGACGTGATGGCTATGTCTATAGACGAATCCACAGACGCGCTGCCTGGAGCTGCCTGTAGGCGGCCATTGCTGCGGTCTCGCGTCCGCGGAGCGTTGACACCGCAGCAATGGCTGCGCGCAGGGCAGCGCTCCGTGGATTCGTGTATACATGGAGTTTCGGGGAAGGGTTCGCTGATGTCACACTCCGTACATATGGCACGTTTGGGTCTCTATGACGACTTTGCAGGTCTATTATCTCCATCTATGGGGATCTCCATATATAGGCTATTGCTGGCAACTATGCCCTGAATGTTTCCTAAGTATGCCCTGAATGTTCGTAACATGCTCTATTCATTTCATTTCAAATCTTTAGCACGAAAGGCACTGAGTTTACCCTCATTCACAGTGACGTCGAGCAAACAAAATAAAAACAACAAACAATGAAACAAACATAGACAGGAAGACGCATACAAACAAATACTAAAATATATACAAAATTGAATACTACGCAGGTTAAAAACAATTACAAACAGACGCACAATGGAGCATGATCATTGATTTGAACTGTGCAAACGATGGCATAGAAACAAACTTTAAAATGTGTTGAAGGGTATTCCAGGAGTTGGGGGAATTAAAAGAAAAATAGGATTTGCCAAATTTGCCAATCCCAGGACATCATCTCAGACAGATACAAAGGATGTTTACCAATGAGGGTTTTAAAACGTAATAACAACCAATGTTTGTTGCCATACCATAAAGCAGCGGTTCTCAAAGTGGGGTCCGGGGACTCCCAGGGGTCCTTGAGGGGGTTCCAGGGGGTCCCCAGCCAAATTATTGATATATAGGAACCAAATGGACTCTTATGTGTCTGTAACCCTGAACGTACAAATGGAACCAAATGGAGCCGTTAGGGTCCATTTGTATGCTCTCAGAGTTAAATGAACACTGATGATACTACAGTATAGATTGGGGGTCCAAGAGATCAAAAGCATATCAAATGGGGGTCCGTGGCCTGATGCATATCAAACTGGGGGTCATTGGTATTCAAATGGTTCAGAATCACTGCTATACAGTAGTTGTAAAAGCCTTCTCTTGTGGGGGTCCCTGGCATATCTTTTCAAATGGTGGTCCGTGGGCTAATATGTGTCAATTTGGGGGTCCTTGACATGAAAAGGTTTTGAGAAATGCACAGTGATAACTCTCTCTCCTCTCTCCCTAGCAGTGGTTTAGCATTCAGGAGTTCCAGCAGTGCTAGCATCGGAGCTTCTCCTCGATGCTGTACACCTTAGCAGGAGGAGGCACGCTATGTGGCACAGCCGCACTCGTGCTCCTCATCGTCTCCACGGCAACCGACTTCTGGATGCAGTACCGCTACTCGGGCGCCTCGGCCAATCAGGGACTCTGGAGGTTCTGCATCAACCACAAATGCCACGCCCACACAATCACCGTTGGTGAGCAGGGGACAGTGGTGGTGGAAAGCAACTATGTACATTTACTCAAGTACCGTACTTGTGCACAGTTTTGAGATACTTTTACTTTACTTGAGTATGTCCATTTTAGAATACTTTATACTCCTACTCCGCTGCTTCTCAGAGGCAACTATAGCATTGCTATAGAGTGTTTGTTCAGTGAAAAAAATGAAGTGGGTGACAACGTTCCAGCCAATCAGGAGAGAGTACCCATGTATCAGCTTAATTTGTTTTTGTAGTGTTCCAGTTACAATTTTGTCTGCTAATTTATTTATGTCATCACTTTTCATCACTCTATCCTGATTGGATAAAATTGGTATCCCGACCTGAATACACTATAGCAATGAGTCAGAATATAGAGCTATTTATTTAACACCTATTTTAACAAAAACATATTTAAGTGTAACCTGTGTTTGCACCACAGCATTCTGGGACGCCACGCGGGCCTTCATGCTGCTGTCGGTGCTGAGCTGCTTCGCTGGAGTGGTGCTGGGACTCAGCGCCTTCGCTAACGGCACCAAGAGCAGGAGGGTTCGAACCGGTGGCATCGCCCTAGTTCTCTCTGGTAATGCATGCTAGGATTTGGGGGAGGCGGGGGTGGTCTTCTGTATTTCACTGGTTCTCAAAGGGGAGCCGCTACTTGGCCCTCACACCTATGTCACACCGCCGATCTGACTCTGTATCTGTCAGTCCTTGTCCCTTTTAAGCCCATATATGGAGATCTCTGTATCTGTCAGTCCATGTCCCTTTTAAGCCCATATATGGAGATCTCTGTATCTGTCAGTCCTTGTCCCTTTTAAGCCCATATATGGAGATCTCTGTATCTGTCAGTCCATGTCCCTTTTATGCCCATATATGGATACTGAAAACAGTGACAACACACAAATGTGTGTGCAAAGGAATTAATTGGCATACTAAATTGGGTAAAACATTTTTTTTTTAATCCAAAAAAGAGAAACCTAAATGTTTTGTTCTTGGTTGCTCAGGCTTCCTGGCCCTGCTGGCCCTGGCCATCTACACTGGAGTGACAGTCACTTTCTTCGGCAAGCGTTTCCTGGACTGGCGCTTCTCCTGGTCTTATATCATTGGCTGGGTGGCCATCATCTTGGCTTTCGCTGCAGGTAAAGGAACAAAAACACCGATTTTACACAGGGGTCTTTATCAGGGAGTCCAGAGTTACTAAGGTCGCCAAATCTTTGTGTGATAGGACCTTTTTTTTAGGGCTGAAACAACAAAAAAAATCTAATTAATTAGAGGTGTTGTAATTAATTAATCAAAATGAATCGCATAATTAATTGCATATCAATATTTGACCTGAGAAGCATTTTTTTAATTAAAACGGATTTAGGTATTCGAGTGAATCAATGAGTGAATACATACGTTTAAGCATCAAGATATGGTTTATTTTGTTATCAAGGTGGTAATAAACAGACCTGTAATGATATGAGCAAATCCTATCCACAAACACAAAGTAATACAAGACCAACAGATCAGTGCAAGTTTTACCATAAAGCGCAGCAATGTTTTTGTAATATATTCAGAGATTCAGGTAGCCTATATACATTCAAGGACCTTCACAAGTAAAACACAATAATTTCAAGTACACAATACTTTCAAGTACATTCCAGAACAGTGGAAACCCTGACCATTAGAAGAAAAATAAAAAATAAAGAAGTCTTGATTGACCTTATTGTCCAATATCCTGTATGAACAAATCAGACTAACAAAAACAAAACTCTCTGTTGCTTCAAAGGCCATAACACGATGTTACTTTGTTGATTTACCAACAATTTAGTTAGTCCATTTTTATTTTAAAAAATAAGATACGATAGACCCCTTCAATCCAACTCTCCCTCAGTATCCTTGGCCAAAAATAATAAACAGACCAACAGTTCAACATAAAGTGGTCGAGTGTGGGTTGGGTGTGGGTCCTTGTACTCCTACTATGAGTCGGACTAATGTTAACCACTGAACGTTATCTTTATCCATGGCTACGTTAACGTTAGCTCTGGCTTTCCACGCTAGCTGCAACATTAGCATTGAGGTGATATGCAAATTCTTTGTTGCACAACCGTGCTTTTATTCACGCTTCCATCAGAGAGTTTTTTTAATCAAAATAAAGTTCCCTTCCACTGGGCCAAGCAAAGCGGTCTGATCGGCTTCTTCTCCCATTGCGTGCACTGGGGTTTAGTGTTGGTTGGTGCACTGGTATGATCGGTACGCCTGAAACTCGTCCAGTGAGAAAACTAAGCGCGAAAATGCGGGGTAAAAAATGATCTTTTTTTCTGTAATTAATTAATTGAAATTAATCAGTTAATGTCCCAGCCCTTTTTTTTAATTAACCACTTGAACCCTCGTCTCCATTTAGGGCGAACAGTTTCCAAAACATTCAATTATTTTTTTTACAATGCCATGATATGCCATGATTTTTTGCTTGCTTTTGCCATTGTTTATATCGCATCTTCATCTTCCAACCTGTAGAATTGTGACTGACAGGCCCACTTTGGTAGTGTTTTTTTTTTTAGGGATCTGAACCAATCCATTTTCAGTGGAAAAACTCTGAACTGGTTCAAAATTAGGCGGGGGGAAAGAACGGAACCAGTTCAACCCCAGTGGAAAAGGGGCCAATCAATGTATACACTATAGGGCCCTATCTTGCGCGCCGCATTACCCCTTACCTTATCCCTAAACTTTTTTACCATTTTTACTATTTTGATAAACATTTTTAAATTGTTCAAATAGCCGATCTACAAGCAAGTAGGTAAGGCAGCGCGCAAGATAGGGCCCTAGGTCTAGCATTATAAATGTGCCTGTAAAAATTCAGGATCTGACAGGTAAGGGGACTTACACAATTCACATACATTGGTGCCACCCAGTGGAATAGCCTGGACACTGCAACCAAACTGTCTTTAAACTTGAGAACTTTTAAACAGTCAATAAAATCACGGCTGATGTAGGCTGCAGTTTTTGAAAGTTAGTAAGGTGATATAATGCGATGTCTTTTGTTATGAAAAGTGTTTATTTAGCGTACTTAGTTGTATTTGAATTGTCTTTATGTGACGACCACATTGGAAATAATGTCCTCGAGTCCTGGATAATTTTGTATGGTTGATACTTTCTGATAAAAAAAAAAGAAAAAAGAAATGGCAGCAAGGTATTGTATGGGGGGGGGGAGGACATGAAAGCATACTACATTATTGAAGAATAATGTAGTACCCTACTACATTACAGCACCCTACTACATTACAGCACCTGTAATATACCTGTATTAACACTTGCAGTAGTAACACCTTTTTTAAGTGAAGGGCTAAATTCACCATTGTTGCGCCCGGCCTAGGAGAAACCCAAGGCGCAACAAAAAAGTGTGACTCTCCTCTTTCCAGCTCCCAAGAACCACCAGCAACAATGCTGTGCAGCCTTTTTATGGGTTTTATTAAAAAGCCAGTGATTTCAGAGTGGGCTTACAGTCGAAGCAAAAGTAACTAAACATAAACCTAACCTTACCTATCAAAACGAACCATTTCTCTCTGTTTCAGGTGTATTTCAACTGTGTGCCTACCAGAAGAACATAGCAGAGCCTGCTCCTCCAAACATGCCTGACAGCTGAAATACGCATTGATTTGTATATCAGTGTTTCTTAACTGGCGGGTCATGGTCGTGGAAGTGGGTCGCAAGACATTTTCACATGATCGCAGATTAATGAATCTTTTACTATGGGTTCATGACCTTATGAAGAAGGAATAGCAGTAAGAAACGGTTGAGAACCACTGATTAATGCAATACCACAGAATTACATACATGTACAACTGCTTTGGACGTCACCTGAGCTTTGGAAATTGCCTAGATTAGAATAAACAGGAATATTTAACTCCAGTGTGTGGTTTATTTAAAGTGAATTTCCAGTGTGTCAATCTCACACTAGTGGAGTGCAACGGAATAATAGAATACAATATGTAGTGGATGGAAGGCACTTCTGTGTTCTCTTGATATGTGTCCGGGGTGTTTTAAATTGTTTGCCTGGACTGCTTCTGTTTCTGTGTCTGTGGATCCATTTACATGTGGACCCCAGGAAAAACAGACGTCACTGACTGTGCAAACTGAATCTCCTCCTCCTCCTCATCACATCACATCACAGTATCATTGAGACTGTTCTTCTGTAGGATGCCATATGTTTGGCTGGACCTGCACACGGATCGGCGCAATACACACAAATGTGGCTGTCTGTCTGACTGACTGACTGACTGACCGACCGACCGACCGACCGACCGACCAGACACAAACACAAACACAAATGTACCTAACCAACCATATCACCAGGGAGGAGACTAATCCCAATATAAGCACTGAGTGAAAACACTGAACAAATTAAAGACTTTTCTTTAATTAAAGACAAAACTGAAATTATTGTTTTTGGAGCCAGGAAGAACGATTTAATGTCAGTGCCCAACTTAATTCGGTAATGTTATAAACCAGAACTCTTGGTGGTGTCATGGACTCGGGCCTGAATTTGAACAGCCACATTAAGACAATTACAAAGTCAGCCGACTATCACCTTAAAAATATCAAGACTTAAATGTGTCTATGTGTTCATCTTCAGTATTCGACTGCTGTGTCTGTATAGGTCTCCCTAAATTATTTTGATCAGAATTCTGCTGCTTGAGACTTTACTAAACAAGGGGAAAATATCACTCCATGCTCAGATCTTTACAGTGGCACCCTGTCTGTCAAATGATCTATTTTGAATCTGTCTGTTTGTCTGTCTTTAATCACACCCACACCCCATGTCAGGTTGGCTGAAACATTCCATAGCGGGGCAACTGTTTGAAACTTTTCATAATAATACTTAACATCTTTAAAATCATCCCTAATGTGCTATATGTGTATCTGGTATACATTTGTGAATAGAGTGTTTTGTCTATGTTTGTGTCATTCTTTTTTTTGTTTTGATTTCCTTATTTAGGTTGAGTTATTTTGACTGTTGTGATTCATAATGTTAGACCACATGTTTTGTCATACTGATTGGCACCGCACTCCACATTACTTAGTTGTTTTTGTCACTTACATTTTAATTGGGTTTTTAAACACAGACGGGGTGTCCAAACGACAACTAAAACAAACACAAAAACCAACACAAATAGACAACTGTTGATTGCTGTCCTTCCTTCTTACAAGCTCCATCATCTGCTTCAGATGTCCTTTCCATATTCATTCACTGTTTGAGTTCTTATACATTGCCCGTTTCCCCCATTTTTATTCCATTTGCGTTTCCTGTCATGTCAAGTGGTGAGTGTTTCCATTACGTATATTTCCTCTACCAACTCTGTCCATTGTTCCTGGGTTGGGGGTCCCACCTTTCTCCATTTCCTTGTGATGGCTTTTTACCAGCCATTAATAGAGAACTACTATTGTCCCATCACTGGTTTACAGGTGTAAAGTGGGTGAAAGTTTTAGTGTAAGCTCCATCATTTTGTTGTATTCCAGAAAGGGACTCAAGATTATACACATAGCATAACACCAGCAGGTACGTGTCGTGTTTACATGAGGTTAAGTATAAGATGTGAAACTGGTAAGGCATTGGTAGGCATAGGCCTACATAGCAGCAGGTATACATGAGATTAGACATAAGGTGCAAAAAAAACAGAGCAGAAAACTTTACAGGGAAAGTAAAGTCTGCACAGAGGAACATACATGCATCTACATTAAGGGAGGGGAAAGAGTGTTCCAGTTGACAGGCCAGGTGACGGGCCTCGTTCAGCAGTCTGATGGTAGCGGATGGAAGCTGTTAAGAAATCTGGTGGTCCTGCCTTTGATACTATGGTAGGTCTCCTTACCTGGCCTTGTGGCTGGGGTGGTGCATGTCCTTATACAGTGCGTTTTTTAAAGGACGACATCACCCATTTTCAACATCATATAATTGGTCCTCACTAATGCTCATGATAATATGGAACCATTTTTGTCTAATTTGTCTGTGTCTCAGAGGAGGGCTGTTGACAGTTCAGAAACCCGCCTACCAGTGACATCATCGTTAGGATTTTTTTTTTTTTTTTTTTAAACAAGATTTCAACAACTTTTATGGCTTCCATTATAACAAACTAACTTTCCAGGAATAGAAAGCCTAAAGTTTCTGTTAGCTTGGATTCCCCATCGATGATGTCACTGGTAGACCGGTTTCTGAACTGTCCACAGCCCTCACAGACCGAGTAGACAAAAATGGTACCATCTTATAATGAGCACTAGTGAGGACCAATTATATGAGGATATGTTGAAAATGGCTGGAGTCATCCTTTTATTTTAGGATTGTTTTATTGATTTTGTAGGCGCCTGCATTGCTTTTATTGCATTTTGTTCTGTGTATGATAGTGTTGTGTCTGACACGGCCTGTTCACTTCCAGCAAGTGTTTGGCAGGTTTGGGCCAGATCCAGACTTTGACAGGCTTGCTGAGGGCAATGGTGCCCTCTATAGCACCCTCTGGTGTTGGGAGCCTGCCAGTGCTGTAGGCCAGGAGGAGACACACCTCAATCTGACATGGTTCTGTCCATGACTGCATGGACAGGTAAACCTTTGACATAAGTCTGTGTCGGTTTGGTCCAGGCTTACTGAAGTCTACGGGCTTGGGTTGGATTACATGAGACTGACCGTCTGGATACAGCACCTGGATTTTAACAGTATTCAGGGGGTCCTGGATGTGTTCCAGCGTGGCATCAATGTCTAGTGCCACCACCAGGCCAGCGATGAACCTCACAGGGTTGTCTGACTTACCTGTCGGCTCGATGACGATGGCCGCTGCTGTCGCTCGCTGGATTTGTGGAGGCAGCTGTGGGTGCAGCAACCTACTATGACTCAGTGTGGTCTGTACAATTTGAACCTGCTCCACTGGCCCTCGGGAGGACAGTTGGGGCGTTAGGTCCAACATCATTCCAACAAAACTGTCCTGCAAGTGGGGCAGCTCTGTGTGAAATGACCTCTGAAAAGAGCCCACCTCCTGAACAAACCTCTCACAGCTTCTGGTGAGAGAGTCCATCCCTCGTCCGGTGCGTGCATCAAGCATCAGCTGCAATGCCCTTGCCTGGAGACGTACGTGATGTATAATGGCCATCTGTCTCCTCTCCAATCCACTGTATAAAAACTCCAGTTTATATGTCTCCTCTGTGATCTGTCGTATTAATGACGTTACCGTGGATATGTACTGTTGGAGGATGAGAGGGACGGACGTGTTCCACAGCCTCTCATGCAGGGCCTTCATGAGCAGTAGCTGACAGCTGAGGTATGTGGCTGTGAAGTCAGCAGCTCCAGCCAGCTCCGGCTGTAGCTCCCCAAGCCTCTGGAGGTCTCGGATAGTGAAGTTCAACATGTCTTGTGCTCCCAGTGTCATCAGGTTCTGGATGGTACTGAACCGGTTCAGGCTCTGCTGGAGGAAGAGCTGTGTGGACTCCACAGCACCAGACCCTCTGCCGGAGTCTGCTGAGTCCAAACCATATACCTCCTTCCTGCCTGGTAACCTTAACGGGGGTACTAAGTGAGACAGGCTGTCTCTGAGGTAGACGTAGTGCTTGAATGTGTGGTTGGAGAACAGGGCCGGCATGGTGGGACAAGACTTGGCTGCGTTGAACACCAGCACCAACACTCCAATGTAGGCTGGGTCGTCCATGTCGGGCTCAGGTGTATCTAAGTAGGGGTGCGTTTCGAGCAGCTCTGGGACCAGGTGCAGAACCAGGGTCGGGTGACGCTCTCCCACCAACTTCAAACACTTCCAGACAGCGTTGCAGTCGGTGGGATACTTCTTGAGGTTTTTGAGTAGCTCCCGTAGGAGTAGCTGGATGCACTCTTTAGTGAAGACGTTGGTGTAACACAGCAATTCATGCAAGGCCTCTCGGATGTGTCGTGATGAATCGGGCAAAACGGCCAGGACCGTGTCCAGCTGGTCCTCTCTGAGCGTTACATGAGTGGAGAGCTGTCTCAGCGCATAGATGGACTGGAGCCTCACTTCCTCGATCTCATCATTGAACATGTCAACCAGAAAGTCCAGGCACTTCTCAGCAAAGCTGGGACATGCTCGTGCCAGAAGGCACAAGGCCTCCACTGCCGCAATACGCACCTCATACATCTCGTCCTCCAGGCCGTGGACGAAGGCCCCACAGGCCCCTGCATCAATCAGGTAAACAGCGTTTTTGTCTATCTTCTCTTTTGGTTTGTTTACACCCCACTTCCTGCCCAAGGAGAACTCTCCAGTGGTATACAGCTCCCTGACTACCTCATGGTCTGTACGTTTCTTCCTGAGATCTGACATCAGGTTCTTGTCCAGGGTCAGCTCCAGGAAATGAGGACTGACTTGCAGCATGGAGCCCAGTGTTTTGGCCGCCTGCACCCTGACCATCCAGGATGCGTCGCTGATCATGTGACTGATCTTCCCAAATGAGTCATCCACCAGACGGATCCCCTCATTAGATGATGAGAAGGGTACAATGCTTTCTGGGTAGAGTTGGCTGAGCACCCCGACCATTTGCACTGCTGCAGAACGCACCTGTTCATAGTCATCAGACAGTGACCTGCAGGCCGGCTCATAGATGATCTGACTAATCTTCATTCCTCTCTCATTCAGCTGAAGCATAGCTTTGATGGCTGATGTGCGCACCCTGGGGTCATCGTCTCCAAAGTACTTGCTGATGATACTCTGGATGTCTTTCACCATGCCAGCAGGTGTGCCCAGTCCCTTGTTTCCTTTGGTTAGAGGAGGCCTGTTCACAGTGCCCAGACACCCCAAGAGCTCCAAGGCCTTCTTTCTCACACCAAAATATGTATCCGACAGGTGCTTACAGGCCACCTCTACGAGCCTCTGCCTAACGGCAGGGCCGTCAGGCAGCTGTGAACCTATGGCCAGCAGAGTACCCAGCAGCTGAGCCAGAACCTGGTGAGACTTCTCATTGTTGACGATGTTGATGACAGTGTCGATGATGCAGTCGGGGCTAAAGCCGTTGGTCTTGGACAGCAGGCCCAGGAGAGAGGCGATCTTCAGCCTCACAGAGGTGTCTGTCTCCTTACAGTGGTGCTCCACTAGGACCCGAATCACGCCCTCGATGCTCTCTGCCCTCACATGCCTGTGACCAAATGCAAGCAGGACCTGCACGGTGTCGTACGAGTTTGTGGATTTGCACAGATCAATGTGGAGCGCTGCTTCCTCCGTAGATCTCATTATTACCGGTCTTCTCTATCACCGCCCGAGCCTCAGCAAAAGGGACACGTAAACGTTCTGCTTCTGTCCACGAGTTTATGGATCAATCTGTGTGTTGTCAGCTTTTAGACAGAATCATCACATCATCAACTATGATGTCAGTCTTGCCCAAATATGGAGTTCTATGACATCAGTACTGTGACATCAGGCCATTGCCAGTGTACTCGGAGGCCAGTCTACTCCCACTTCCTATGCCAGGAATGTCAACAGCTTGGTCCAGGCTTTCTTCTTAAAAATAAAAGCCTGGAGATCGAGGCTAATGATGTACTAACTTGGGAAAATTTGGGACTTCCATATTTGGACGCACACACGCACGCAGTTGAAGAAATATTGTCAAGTGCTGTAATTGTGTCAATTGGTGTAACCAGTATTTTTCATAAGAATGTGATAATATATAGGAAAACTGTGGGCATAAAAGGGACAAGGTCTGACAGATACAGAGATCTCCATATATGGGCATAAAGGGACACTGGTAGACAGACAGATACAGATATCTCCATATATGGCCACAAAAGGGACACAGACAGACGGGTACAACGGGTACTCTGACAAATCCCCCGGCACTATGACGCAGACATATTGGTCGGATCGGCAGTGCAACGTAGGTGTGAGGGTGGCGTAGCCAAGATTAGCTGCTCACAGGGACACACAGACGGACGGACAGGGGCTAAAATATAGTCTCCGGCTTTTGGCCGTCTGGCCTGGTGGAGACAATAAATGATCACAATAAATGAGTGAGAGACAAAAAAGGATGAGAGGAAAGATAGATATAAAAAATCACACCCAGTGTGAAGTGGGCGGTGTGGTCATCACAGACCCATGACTCAAAAAAAAACATAAATGTGTTTTTTTTAAGTGCATAAAAATGTATAGGACTATGCACATGTGTCATGTGTCTCGCTAGCCAATCACAGTGCAGCAAGTGGTCATCACAGTGATGGAAGCTCACTTAAAGAAAAATATAGATTTGCATTGAATGTGTAGGGGTTAGGGGTGTACAATGGGTGGCCAATCACAGTGCAGGGTTAGGGGGGTACAATGGGTGGCCAATCACAGTGCAGCAAATGTCAATGTCCCAACCTCACATATAGGGGGCGGTTACACCGCCCAAAAATCTTTCTAAGTGTCCAAGGCCCTCGAGGAGGTGGGCGCCTGCCTTCCTGCCTCCGGGAATTTTCCTGCAGGTGCCTGGAAGGCCCACCTGTGCCATCGGATAGTTATGCCCAAGACAGAGGCCTCTTCCTGGGGTAGCGATGAGTTCAGCAAGGCCCAAAATCCTGGTTCTCAAAAAAGTTGAGATTTTTTGCCGGGGGTCCTCCAGGGGGTCCCCGGGGACTTCTGGAGCCCATGCAGACACTTAGAAACATTTTAGATTTTTTTGGGAGAACCATGATTTTGGCCCTCGCTGAACCCATTGCTACCCCAGGAAGATGCCTCGTCCTGGGGTAGCGATGGTTCAGCGAGGCCCAAAATCCTGGTTCTCAAAAAAAATCAAAACATTTTCTAAGTGTCCAGGGCCCTCGTGGAGGTGGGCGCCTGCCTTCCTGCCTCCGGGGAATTTTCTGCAGGTGCCTGGAAGGCCCACCTGTGCCATTGGATAGTTATGCCCAGGACAGAGGCCTCTTCCTGGGGTAGCGATGGGTTCAGCGAGGCCCAAAATCCTGGTTCTCAAAAAAGTTGAGATTTTCGGCCGGGGGTCCTCCAGGGGGGCTCTGGAGCCCATGCAGACACTTAGAAACATTTTAGATTTTTTGGGGAGAACCATGATTTTGGCCCTCGCTGAACGCATTGCTACCCCAGGAAGAGGCCTCGTCCTGGGGTAGCGATGGTTCAGCGAGGCCCAAAATCCTGGTTCTAAAATAAAAATCACACCCAGTGTGAAGTGGGTGGTGTGTGGTCATCACAACATAGACTGAGAGAACGAGAGGAATCCATGGTCTCGAAGGGCGGATCCAAACCCAGGCGCCTGGAGCAAGGCGCGTCCTCCGATTGCTTCACCAATCTATGTCCCCGCCTCCCCTCCCCTCCCCCCTCCCCCCCGGTCTGTGCACGGAGCAGGCTGACGTCACCAAATTTAGAGCGACGCCCCTCTGCACTCTGGTTGGTTAGGAGTTAACAAGGTCCTAAGACCATCGTTCCTACACCGTTCGCCCAGACGTTTTTCTTTTGAAACAAAAAAAAGGCTGGGATTCCGAGGCTATCACAACATGACTCACTTTAAAAAAAGGATAAATGACTTTTTTTAAAGTCCATACTGCTATTCATAGGGCTGCACATGTGTCATGTGTTTCGCTAGCCAATCACAGTCCTGAATTTGCAAAGTCAGCCAATCACATTACAGTTAGTGGTGATGACACTAGCTGTAATGTGATTGGCTGATATGAAAAAAGTATCGATTTGCATTAACAATGGATGGGTTAGGGGGTACACACATTTATTGGTCGGTGTCCAAAACTCACTTATAGGGGGCGGCTACACCGCCCCAAGCTACACCGCCCCAAAAATATAGGCTATATAGATTTGATTTGACACATTTTGTATGTACAATTAAGTAAGAGGGGTGTTTAAACTCTTAACCTATTAACCAAACAACAAAGACAAGTATGTACATGGGGATTTGAACCCAGGTCTCTCATCACATGCAACAGCACTACCCAGCTGGCTAAACATAGCCTGGCTAGGCTAAACATCAAGGCCCACTGGTTCTTTATACAGGTTACACTTATACCGAGCTCATGGACACAATATCATTGGGGAGCCAGGTGTCAATCAACTGAAGTCAACCTACCAGGTTATGAGAGGGGGTGGGACAAAAAAAAAGCAGGAATAGAGACTGTCTGAGAGGCGAATTATTTAATGGTAACTAGATTCTACCAAGCTCAGCCCTGCCTGCCTTGCGATTGGCTGAATGCAAAAACAATGTTGTCACATTCTAATACCACCCAAAACACATTTTTTTGACCTGGTCTGTAGCACGCCTCGCTGAGCATTGGAATGCCGATCCCAATTTCCTGTGAGCGAATCCTGTTGCCGGCACTTTTTTTGCAGACTGCAGACTTTTCGCAGATAAAGTATAGTTTTGGACCGTGACGGAGGTGTGCCGTCTCAAGCGAACTTGAGCCACGAGAGGCACCGCCGATGGCGCCGAGCGAGAGTCGCCGTGCCGAACGTTGCGAAGTTCGCTTGAGCCGACTCAGCGCCGTCCGAGTATGTACCGATAGGCACAGAATCGTAAATCATGTTTTGGGGTGAGCATTTGCCCCAACTGCCACTCAAAGTGACTACTGGCCAATCACAGCATGTCTTTTCCGGGACTTGTCAGAATCTATTTGTATAAAACTATCACGCGTCTAAGAGTGAGATAAACAGGTGAAAACAGATGTCTAATTGTTGGTTTAAGTTCAATAAACTGGTAAATGTTGTCACCAAAGCCTGGGTGAGGATACATCATAATATGTCCCGGGGCCTATTACACGAAAGGAGAATTAAATAAGCCTGGATTTAAGTCAAATCCAGGTTTGACAAAGTCTGGTCCGTACAGCCTGGTTTATTCCGTTCCATGAACGCCAAGGCAGGCTGAAAAGGAGCGACTTTGTCGAGCTAGACCTTGTCAAGCCAGGCTGTGTCGAGTCAGGATGGTAAAGCCAGGCTTCCCATAAAAGATCATGAAAGTCGATAGCAGAATCCTTGAACTTGACCAATCATGGAGCCCAAAACCAGAGCAGCGTTCTTCTCTGTGGCTGAACAGCAGCACTGCTGCAGTTCATGGAACAGTGGCGTTCCCAGGAATTACATTTAGGGCAGGCGAGATTCCCCACCTACGAAGGGGGGGGGGGGGGGGGTACTCGGCAGTCCATAAATATATAATTCAGTTAGGCTTAAACATGAGGAGTGTATAGTGAATGTTGGAATTATCGCCTACTAATCTACAATGCGATAGCCTATTATAATTATGCGCCATGCATCCAACCAATATATCTGAGTCTGTGCTCAGGAATGTGTCAATAACATCTCCATGGATTCAAGGCTTCATGGAGTGTGTAATTGATAGAAAATAAGTATGTTTTGGGTGAACTATTTCTTTAAAGCGTCATGTCTCAAATATAATAATATAATATCATAATATATCATAATAAAATATCAAAATGTTTTTGATATTACTTTATATTATTTAATAAATTATGCATTTCATCCTCTATACATATTGTCCAGCAAGCAACCTTTATGATAAAGGCGAAAAATGGAGAAAGTGCAAACACCAGGTTGAAGTTCATCCATGACGGTCATGACAGATCCAGACTGCACTAGCTATTTGTTTACATTTGACTGCATGGCTCATTTTCATAAGACGTTACCATATTGATTTTATCCCACTGTTGAGGGTTATAGTCAGGGGATATTAAAAAAGTCTTGGAATAAATTCCTTACCAAAAAAAATCTTCACCAATGTGTTTGCAAAGGTGTCTAGTAACACATCTCACAAAGACTGAAATTCAGTATCCCTAGGAGAATTTTTGACAGCTCCTTAAAGTTGGGGTACCCACCATAACCTTGGTTAAAAAAAAATCCCTCCCAAAAGAAATCAAATTTTAATTCTGTTTTAAGTAGCATGTGAGGTGTCAAACTAGGGTTTTTGTTTTTATGATTCTGAATCCATTGCAATCATTTGTTTTGCACCAAAACCACTCCTTGGGCTAAAAACGGCCATAGCCATGTATACTTTTTGTGTAAAAAGCCCATTGAGATTGGGCCGTTTTTAGCCCAAGGAGTGGTTTTGGTGCAAAATAAATGATTGCAATGGATTCAGAATCATAAAAACACCCTAGTTTGACCCCTCACATGCTACTTAAAACAGAATTAAATTTGGATTTTTCTTTGGATTTTTTTTTAACCAAGGTTATGGTGGGTACCCCAACTTTAAGGAGCTGTCAAAAATTCTCCTAGGGAAACTGAATTTCAGTCTTTGTGAGATGTGTTACTAGACACCTTTACAAACACATTGGTGAAGATTTTTTTTGGTAAGGAATTTATTCCAAGATTGGAAAATATTCTGCTAATATCCCCTGACTATTAGGGTTATGTTTTATATATTTTGTTTAAGATTTACAGTAGGCTGCCTTGCCCCACTGGAATACAGTGACTGCTATGAATTAATAATATACTGAACCATACGTAAAATGAAGAATACCTTGTGATGTCAGTGACATTTTATTACAAATGAAAATAAAAATAAGAAACAGCGCAGTAACAATATGTTTTCGTAGAGCAGCAATTTTGCATGTACAATATAAATATTAATATATTGTCTGTCGGGCGGAAACCTCATTATGGCCAAAACTGTTACTTTTCATAAACATTCTAAAATAGCAAAAACAGCAGATCGACAAAAAAAAAAGACTTGTGCAACATAATTTGGCAAGACACACCATCTCCGGTTTACTTGACGTATCTGCATAGCCAACCTGCTTCCGGTCTCCTAAAAAGGCGTCCGCCCACTTCACACAGATAGCTAGGCGGGCCCAGGTGCTCTCCAATGAGCCATTAGTAGATAGACTGCCCCACCCTGTTCACCTAGAAGGAACAGCATGAGCAGAGCACACTCCCATAACTCCATATAAGTGAGTGGGGCATCACAGTGTCAGCTGACTGTGATGATCTGGTAACTACCCCAACATGCATAGATGTTATTTTATGTAATGTATCCATGTGAGAAAATGTTTGTTATACAATTTCCCAGTAGATCTGTGACTTAGTTAATGTGTAAAATTTAGTGATTTTACACATTACCTGAAAAAAAAAAGCATGGTCACAAACTTTGTGGGGATTATAGTATTTGCACTCATTAATAGTTTCATTGGGAAATGGGATGCCCTAGATTTCTCCTGTAGTTGGGGATTAATAAATTAGTGCATGCATGCACAGATGAATATAATGTAAATATTTGATCATTATTTGTTGAGAGTAACACTCAAATGTTTTTTTAGGTGCCTCTTGTGCCAGGCTCGGACGTAAAGATCCCACGGTTGAAGCTGAGGTCTTTGCGGACTTCAAGTTCGTCTCTGTACTTTGGGGATCTTGCGGTGGTGATCTTTGGCAGGGAAACGCTGTCTAACTCCAGTTTGACTGGGAAGCAGTCAGGGGCCCACAAAGAGGTGGAGTCAAAGCCACCACTGGATGGCACTAAGTTTGACGCCATACTTGGTGAGTGTCTTTAATTAAAGACAAAACTAATTCTAAAGTGAATCCCTACATATTATGCTTTGATCTTCTATTTTTTAAACGCATCTATATGGTAAACAATAAATAATGTTTTCAGCTGTCTGTTGGCTATCAATTTTGCTGATTACATAAGTGTTCAGAAAAGTGCCTAATGAATCAATCTACATGCCTTTGACGTTTTTCTTGTGTTAATTGTGGATGGTGGATCATATGGGCAGCAAAAAACAATTTTTGTATGTGCGTTTTTTTCACTCACAGGCCATGCCCAGGCAAAGTTCCCTGACCTCACCATGAATGCTATGAGACAGGTCATCAGAAAAAAAGATCAACAATCTGTGCTATTCCAAGCAAGGTATTGACAGGAAGGCAGTGGTGGAAAGTAACAAAGTAATACGTACATTTTTACATTTACAAGTACATGATAAGGGAGTAGGGCATCACATGATGCCCCACTCCCTTATATGGAGTGATGGGAGTGTGCTCTGCTCATGCTGTACCTTCTAGGTGAACAGGGTGGGGCAGTCTATCTACTAATGGCTCATTGGAGAGCACCTGGGCCCGGTGCCTCCAGGAGTGTATAAAAGCCAGCCCATGATCGGTCTGAGTTGAGATCCAGAGGAGAGAGGACCGCTGTACTCTCCTTTGATTATTCTTTCCAACCACACACCCTGCACCCCACCCTGTTCACCTAGAAGGAACAGCATGAGCAGAGCATACTCCCATAACTCCATATAAAGGAGTGGGGCATCACAACACAACTTGAGTAATGGTTGCAGAAACTGCTGCGTCTCCAGACTGTGTGGGGTGTCCAGGTGGATGCAGTTGCGGCTTGAGATTTGAGTTGTTCTATCACATCTTTCAATTCTGTCACTATACAGCTGGAAGCTCTATACAGGGAATGATGTAAATGATCATAAGACAAGGGAATGAAAGCATTAAGTGTCATGACTGCATTTTGTCCATTTTACAATTTAGTAGAGTGACTTACAGTAAGCAAGGACAACACAATGCATCAAATATAGGAGGATCATAGGTAAAACCAAGAACCTATCATCAGTCTAAACAGTATAATATACAAAAAAACATGACATGGGTCTCTTTCTTTTTTTTTCTTGTCTAGACATGGCCAGAATATATATTTTTAGGTATTTAAATACCTCTCATAGCATCCAATATCTCCATGACGTTGGTTTCCTTCAGGAGTTTGTTCTTCCTCTGAAGCTCCTTCAACTGAATGTCAATATCTGAATTAAAATAGGAGATACAGTCATTTGAACACATACCTACAATAGGCGGAAATGTAAATCTATGTAGAATGTTCTCTTTACTTTGTAGTGACTGACATGGATTGTCATAGCAGGACATACAATATCATGTTGGAAAGGGTGTGGTTCCACTGAATCCAGCAATATCAAGAGTAGCTTTAATACATGGAGTTGTGTCTCTAAACGTATATGGTGTCCCAAATGGGGAAAACATGAAACAGTCTTAATGAGATCTACTGTATCACATCGATTAGTTTTATTTTCAATTCACTTATCAAGGGTGGAAAAATATTAACAAATTCACTTGAGTAGAAGTCCCAAAAATGTATGAAATGTCCCAAACTTTAGAAAATTTGAAATTGTATGCAACTTCAACAATAGTGCAGAGAAAGATTCAGGCCTACAGAAGAACTACTAAGAATTATTTAGCAAACCTGGCTTGTTTTCTTTCAGGAGTCTGTTTTCCCTCTGAAGCTCCTTCAACTTCTTTAGTGCCACACTCCAGTTCCTGGGCAGCTGGTCCTCATCTGAGGACTCCTCATTGGAGTTGGTCAACTACACCAAAACACAGAAAATCAAATAATCGTCTTCTCTGTTGCAGCAAAATTGACAGGAATTACTACATCAACTCAAAATAACACACTTCAAATCTAAAGTTTGTAAATAGTGACATGTATTTGACCTCTGAAGATGCTGCCAGATGCTTTTTAAGCTCTTCGATCATGTGATCTGCTGCCTCTTTTTCAGAAGGGACAGCCTTTTTGCCCTCTCTGTGAAAATGACAATTTATGTTTTAATAACAGGGATGTGTAATAATATCCAGTCTAATACGTTACAGAATCAACTGCACCACTGATAGATCCTAACTAGCTCCATCATTTTGTAAATAATCAAAACCAATATAGTTTGACAAGTGTGATCTGTGCACTTGGCCAATTATTAAATATATTTAATTATCTGGTATTTGTTTAATTATCTGCTAGTAATTCGGGTTACAGACTCAGAATGTCATAACATTATAGATATTTTTAATGAAGGATTTACAAAAATAAATAATTGAAAATCAAGCAAATTCTATCACAAAAAACAGACTTTATAACAGTGGGTAAAAACATGAGAAACAGAAATGGCATTACTTTTTTAAAGTGCATTTAGGTGTCATACATGCCTTTTTTATTGGTATTGTTGACAATAAAGTTGAACCTTGCTATTTATCTAGGGAATTACCTTTTTTAATGGAACTTCCTCCTCCTCTTCCACTTCCTTCAACTTTGCGTTTGGCTTGACCCTCTTGGCTGCCTCTTGCCAGATGTCTTCACCCTTAACGAAGGCCTGTCTTTTCTTGCAAAGATCACTGCAGTTGTCTATGTGAGAAACATGAAATCAAATTAAAATGTTAACTATGGGCTCTCTTTTGAGATCACATAATGTTAAATTACCCATTTTCTCTTTCTTTTTTGATCAAGTCAACTTTTTATCAAGTTAGGCTAGTATAGAAGTTCTCAAACATTTTCATGTCAAGGACACCCAAATTAATATGTATTTGGCCACGGACCCCCATCTGAAAATATGCTTTGGCTGAGACCACCCATACAAGATTTGTGTTGTTAAAAAGTAAGAAAAAGCAGACCTACAAGCTCACAGCTCAAGCTTGTAGATCTGCTATTTTCTAATAGCTGATTTATATAAGGTGTAAGTGGTTAAACTGATGCTACATTAAATCATTTTGCGGGGGACTCCTTGAAACCCCCTCAAAGACACCAAGAGAGTGTAGGAAAAGGTATTCACATTTTTTACTCTAAGTAAAAGTATCAATACTGCAATGTAGAAATACTGTGTTACAAGCAAGTTTTAAAATGTAGAAAATGTATTTGGGGCTGAAGTGGTTAATGCATGTTTTGCTTAACTAGTAACTAAGTTTTCAAATAATTGTAGTGGAGTAAAAGTACGATATTTGGCTCTGAAATGTAGTGGAGTAGAAGTAAAAGTACTGGAAATTGGACATATTCAAGTAAAGTAAAAAATACCTCAAAATTGTACTCAAGTACAGTACTTGAGTAAGTGTACTTAGTTACTTTACACCACTGTCAAAGACCCCTGGTGACAGATTAAATCAATTGCTATCAAGGTAATCCCAAGTAATATGATCAACTACTTACCACCAAACATTAAAACCTTGGCTGGATAAAACACGGGATCATCCTTTTTTTTTTTGCCGTTGTCCCATTTCACACTGAGCCATCCATTTTCATCCTCCAGGTTGGGGCATTCTGTGATTACTTTTGGACATGTTTGTTGATCTTCCATGCTCATGCTAGCCTGATTATCAGACTGAAGCTGCGTGTCCACTCAGAGAGTGGGCGGGGTCTATGGTAGCCTATGGAACCAGGCTACATCCATGCTAGTTTACCAACTTCCACAGTTTTGTCCGCCTTGAAATAATAAATTGCAAAGGCCATTGTGAAATCTAATCTAGGTCTGTCTTTTTCTCCTACCTGTTTAGAAATAGCCAACTGAACAAGAGTGGAGTATGAGAGGAGTGCACTGCACTCTGTTTGAATTTGGTTGCTTCTCATTGGGGGGAGGGGAGAAGAGCAATGGCAGAGAGCTGGCAGGTGTGTTCTCATTGAGCTCATCAGCCACATGGTAGCTAGCTAGCTGGCTGCTTGTTGTGTTACATTACACATGGCCAAACGTCGTGGACCTTATAAAAGATACTTGGAGGACACAGAAGAGATTCCAAGGACTACTAAGTACAGGTGGAAAGTTAATGCAAGTAACAGATAATCCTTTGATTTCTGCTTTAATTTCATGTTTATGTGAAAGATCAGAACACAGCGGTCACTTATAGAGCGTGCCAAAAATCCTGAAGGGGGCGTCAACAAGTGTCTTTTGGTAGCTGCGGACATCTTTGAGGGGTAAAAACCAGGTTGACTTAACATTGCCCAATGCCACGCCCAATGCCTCGCCTGGTATTCCTACACGTAACCTCAGTAAAACTATGCCTAAACATAACCTTATTCCTAAACGTAACCTCAGTAAAACGGTGCCAAAACATAACCTTATTCCTAAACTGAACCTCAGTAAAACTATGCCTAACCCTGAACTTATTTCAAACCTTATCCTCTGTAAAACAAATACAAGAATACAAGAACCGCTGGTCGGTGAGAAAAAATGGGGGCTAGCATGTTTTGGGGCGGGCTTCTGGTTACATCTCATCTCCCACCTTGTTACAAAACATGTTTACATATGCAGTGTTTAATCGCCTGGTAGAGACACTATTACAAGATATGATCAATTAAACTTAACATAATATCAAACCCCAACAGCCATTAAGTCATCAATAATGTTTATAGTGAATTGGAAGTACAGTTTAGAGACGTTTTGTGAACAGCACGTACCGACGTCAGGATTTACACACTGCTTTAGCTCCGTGTTCATTGCCAGATTTACAATTGTGTTTTCTGTAGGTTTTTAAACGAGGATAGCCGGCTTGTTTTGTGTGTAAATTGCTGCATGTTGAACTGCGTTTCCAAACTGTAATGGCGTCGATGTTTCCTGTACTTGGAATTCACTAAAACGTGTTCTATAAACATCATTGATGAATGAATGGCTTTTGCTTTTTGATATTATGATAAGTTTAATTGATCATATCTATAGAAAATGTAATAGTGTCTCTTACCAGGCGATTAAATCAGATAACCTTGGACCATTCATTGTGTTGGATCCTCTGTCCAGTCAGGACAACATTCCAATCGGACTCTTGTTTAATTTGCTAATGTAGCGTTCCTTGTCGAGTGGCAACAAGGTTCTGTGCCTGTGATCTGGCAAGCCATGACGCCTGCTTTTTAAATTGGTATACTTTAACACAGTGGTGTGTTCTACCGTCAGATGCTGTATACGCCGTACACTGTCCAGATTATTTTGGGAAGAAGCGTATACAGTCTAATAACCATTTCATCCATTGAAAACGCAAGAGCGTATACCTTGGACCACGCGCATCGTATCGTAGTGTATACCGTCCGAAAAAAACTAGAACACAACACTGCTTTAACAGCATATGAGTTTGAAAGCATTAACGTTAGCCGCATGCTAACGCTAAACGTCCGTTAGCTTAGCAACACGCTAACGGCTCATATTAAGTTGGTTTGGCTAATAATCATTAATCCCAACTAATGCTTTGGACATTATTATCAGGTTGCATTATGAACCAGCAGTTACACAATACAAGTAGCAGGCCATGCTAGCAGCTAACAACATACCAAGGCGGGTGCTGTAAACGACGGCCGTCCATTGGCTAGGACGGCCGTCCAGTGGCTTTAAAGTAGTGTCTCCCCATTGGCTGTGAAGTAGTGAAGGACAGCCAGGACAGCCAATAGCAAAAAAAGTGTTGAATACATGTCGGAAATCTGTCGGGTCAGAGTCAGAGTGAATACAGAGCCGCGCTTTCTTCACAATACAAGTAGCAGGCCATGCTAGCAGCTAACAACATACCAAGGCGGGTGCTGTAAACGACGGCCGTCCATTGGCTAGGACGGCCGTCCATTGGCTTTAAAGTAGTGTCTCCCCATTGGCTGTGAAGTAGTGAAGGACAGCCAGGACAGCCAATAGCAAAAAAAGTGTTGAATACATGTCGGAAATCTGTCGGGTCAGAGTCAGAGTGAATACAGAGCCGCGCTTTCAGCTGGCGGCTAAAAAATGTCATTGATTGAAATGTTAGAGACTAAAATGCAATTTATCATTATTTATTTTGGAAACGATATGTAATAATACATTTTCCAACTTTGGTTTTTATTCACCTGTTTGTACAATTACAGACATTATATACATAGAGTATAACTTTTTATAGTAAAATACTTTTACTGATTGTCCTATGTGTCACCTCAAATTAATCTGATCTGTCAAAGTTATTCACTGCCTAATAAATAAATAAATAAATAATGATTAATTTAAGTACTAAACTCATGCAGTTGGAGAGATGATATTTGTTTTAAATGCTACCTACTATGTACATTTATACTTATACATTACATCTTCCCTTGCCTAACAGGACAACACACAAGATCACATGAGCACTGCTTCACACAGAGAAGCTGATGATGTCAACAATGGGAACTCCTCCACACCTATGCTTTTGGATACTCGCATTCAACAGGTAAATGCACAATGACACAGTTTTAGCTTCACTGGCATTGTTTTATGTCCAAGTTATTGATCAAAGGCAACAGCTCTTGAAATATACCATGTCATTTGCCTAACAGAGTGTAATCATCTGTTGCCAGGATATCTTCTATTTTCCCCACTGACCCAAGTATTTGGGTCAGTTTACAATTCTGTTTGATCAATCTCACTTCTCTAAACTACAGTATGCCATCAGTAGATATTAGCATTTAATTCATGTCATATCTGCCTACCAGTGAAGATGAAGTTAACAATTCCAGCAGTGAAGAAGAACTCAATGCTCTTCCACAACCAGCCTGTTGAATACTGACATGCAAGAGCAAGAGGTACAGCCTCAGTGACCTGCAGTTTTAGCCTCATTGAAGTGTTTTTTGGTTGTTGTTGTTGAGCCAAGGCAGCAAAACCTTGAAATACGCTGGGCTTTGCACACAATTTACAGTACATGTAGTTATAGGTTTGCTGTAATACTGTAGTTGAGTGCATTCTTACTCCCTAAAGGAATGTTCAACTTAATTGTGGTACACTTTGACCTTTCATGTAGCCTAACCCGAGTCTAGATGAATTAATTCTCCAAACATGCATCAAGACTTTGGTTGCAGCGAACCTGCACAATTAAATTGTTCATTCAGTAAATGTTTCATTCTCTTTCCCTTGTTCACATGTAGAATGACAATAATGATGATCAGATCAACACATCACATGAAGAGCACATGAGTAACACTTCCAACAGTGAAGCCAGTGAAGATGAAGATGATGAACTCAACGCTAGCCGGTTGGATACTGACATTGAAGAGGTAAATGCACCATTATATGTATAATATGTTTACATATAATATTTTTACCTTGTTTATATAAATGTCCTACCCTTTCACCCATTCATTATTTTCCCTTGTTCATTTGTAGAATGAAGACCTGTCAGATTCTCAAGGGGACAGAAGTGAAGATGAAGACGTGTTGCAGGGGAATAGTAGTGGAGAATTTCCAGTGCTATGTAGACAATATTTCAATGACAAATTGATAGTAGATACTGTAAGCCCATTAAATAAAATGAGTGAATTTGTAGACAATCAAAGCGATCTATGGGTGAACTGTAGCTGCTGTTTTCACCTGGTCAGCAGACACAGATATGTGATGTGCCTAGATCACCTGAGGAAGCTGCAGTGTGTTGCCTAACAATGTTTTTTTTTTCATGTCATTACACTTTTTTGATTGCATGATGTGAAGTTGAGAACGCACGTAGTAGTGCAAGTCTGAAGTGAGACAGTTTCAAAATTACAGCATCTGTAAAAGTGACATTCACTTCCTATTTCTAACTCCCAAATTTCTATATCCTTTAGTGTTGTTAAATAGAGACAATATGATGGGTGAAATTTAGACTTTCAAAGATGAACACATTGCCACACACACCAGTCTGGTGCAGAATCAAAGGTTGTGTGATAGTGGAGTCCTTGGGATAGATGACTTGACACTAAGTTGGAATTGTGATGGTGCACCAGTGTTCAAAAGCTCAAAATGCAGTATTTGGCAGATTCAGTGTCAGATTATTGAACTGAAACCGGAAATGAGGAAAAGGCATGTGTTGATGCAAGCATCATGGTTTGGGCCAACTAAACCATCCATGTTTGCATTACTAACACCATTTGTTCAAGAAGCCTCATCATTAGAAACTGAAGGTATTACGTGGCAAGACAGACAGGGAAACGGCCATGTTTCTAGTGTTTGTGCTGATGTGTAGCTCTGACTCTGTGGCCCGTCCATTGCTTCGTAATACTAAACAGTTTAATGTTTTTTATGGCTGTGACTTTTGTTTACGCAAAGGTGGTAGATCATATCCATATGAACAACCTGAACCCCCACTTGAGAGAGATAATTTCAGTCATGCAATGTCAGGTACAACTGATGAGCCAGTGTATAGAGTAGCCAGTGTATAGAGTCAAAGGACCATCTCCTTAAATACTTCCAAATTATAAAAGGCTTCATTCCAGAATATCAACACAATGTGTGCCTGGGAGTCACTAGGCAACTCTCTAAATTGTGGTTTGAGTCAACAAACAGTGGATCTCCCTGGTACATTGGCAATGAGATTGATGAAGTTGATAGGCGACTTGAAAAAATCAAACCACCTGTTGAGATCACTAGGACACCAAGGTCACTGTTGAGTGTTAGGAGGTTCTGGAAAGCTTCAGAGTGGCGAGCATACTAGTAGTAGCAATGCTACTGTACCATTCATCCTAAGATATCATAACATCATAGAAAAGGTAAGAAAACCGTGGTCCAAAATTCCCCTTTAACCCCTAATTCTGCTTTCGTGAAATAGGCATGTTTTTAAATTACTTTTTTTTGGGTGGAAAATGAAAAAATGAAATAAGAAAATGGGGTGCTAACAAAAGCCTGAGTAGATGTTTTGACCCCAAACTTGTTTGAAATACAATCATACAAAGTGCAATTTCACAGGTTCCATTTAAACATGTCTCCACTAGATGGCGGTATTGGATCATATTCAACAGGAGCATCGTAGACAAATCCTCTATTCTGGGTAAACAATTTAGAAATGTACTCCTCCCATCCTGGTTGCTTCTAGTCTACATTTTCAGATTGGAAATGTATCAAATAAGCCAAATATTTATTTGACTCCCATCTGAAATGATTTTCTACCAGGGAGGGACCCCGGTCAGGGGATTTTAGTATAATCTCACATTCTATTCCAATTCACTTTTTAAACAATTATTTTACTGATTTTCCTTTCAGACCCCAAATTAGATATTGCTCAATTTTTCAAATATTCACTTCCAATTTGAAGCTCAGATTATACTAAGATCCCCCGGGCCTGTGAAGGTATTTTAGTATAATCTGAAGGCGGATTCACACTGCGGCCTTGAACCAGCCTTGAGGCTGGTTGGAAGGAATACCTGGGAAGGAATTGGTAAAGCTAGCATCTATTATAAGTGTACTTTGTGAGAAGTTCTAGATTTTTGGAATGGTATTAGGTAAGGGTATAGCTTTTAAAAAAACATTGCTAACAAGTTAGGCTCGCCCCCTATTGAAAACCTTATAAAACTTCTCACAAAGTGCACACGCTTTACCAATTCCTTCCCAGGTATTCCTTCCTATCAGCCTCAAGGCTGGTTCCAAGGCCGCAGTGTGAATCCGCCCTAAGATTCAATTCAAATTCACTTCTCAAGTCTATCTTACTGATTTTCGTTTCAGAACCAAAATAAAACATTGCTTGTTTCTGTCTGCTTCTGTGATGTATGTCCTGTAATGTACTTTGTGTAATGTATTGTGTATGTCCTGCCTGTATCTTGAACGGTGACGTCATGGACACAAAGCAAATTTCGGTGAAAGCTGACAATAAAGTTGTATCGTATCGTATCGTATCGTATTGCTTCATTTTTTTAATTTTCTATCCCACCAAAAAATCAGGAAAATGCTCCATTTTTCTGATATTCTGCTTAGTATTTTGGCTTCTTTTGATTTGGGACTGACACTGAGAAAAGCTCAAAATAGTTTTTTTTTTACAAATCTTTCATCCCAGAATAAAAATCAAAGAATGTCTTTGCCATTTTTCCAATTTTCTAGCCTACCCAAAAAAATCAGAAAAATGTTTCGTTTCGGTAAAATTTATTTTACCGAAACGAAAGTTAAATCCGAAAAAATCACTAAGTGTGGAGGCCAAAATCGTCCCCCCAAAAACCTGTTAGGAGTACGTTTCAGGCAGTGTTGTGTTCTAGTTTTTTCTTGAAGGTATACTATGATTATTCCCTGCCTCCCACACGCACGGCATGCGCGCGTCTATAATTAATTAAATGTAAAAAATGATGTGAACATTTTCCACACGCAATATGCTTTGTAGGCCTACTGACTTTTTCTTACTGATGTCTGATCACCTGAGCTCAACCACTTCCAAGCTTAGATGCATTTTCAATGCAACAAACTCGGCCAGGCCGACTCAGGCCCAGTTTCACAGTAACACTGAGTAGCCTACACTTACAATATGCTTTGTACTGATTTTCTACTGTTTCTAATGTTAATCACCCTGTAACTCAACCACTTCGGAGCTGCTTTTAGCCTTGGATGCATTTAAAAAATACATATATATTACCATAGAAGTGCAAATTTTTCGTCACCAGCATTTTTTCGTCACCAGCATTTTTTGTCATTTTTCGTCACCAGCATTTTTTCGTCACCAGCATTTTTCGTAATTTTTCGTCACCAGCATTTTTTCGTCACCAGCATTTTTCGTCATTTTTCGTCACCAGCATTTTTTCGTCACCAGCATTTTTCGTAATTTTTCGTCACCAGCATTTTTCGTAATTTTTCGTCACCAGCATTTTTTCGTCACCAGCATTGTTTTCGTCACCAGCATTTTTTCGTCACCAGCATTTTTCGTCATTTTTCGTCACCAGCATTTTTTCGTCACCAGCATTTTTCGTCATTTTTCGTCACCAGCATTTTTTCGTCACCAGCATTTTTCGTCATTTTTCGTCACCAGCATTTTTTCGTCACCAGCATTTTTTTCGTCACCAGCATTTTTCGTCATTTTTCGTCACCAGCATTTTTCGTCATTTTTCGTCACCAGCATTTTTTCGTCACCAGCATTTTTCGTCATTTTTCGTCATTTTTCGTCACCAGCATTTTTCGTCACTTTTTGTCACCAGCATTTTTCGTCACCAGCATTTTTTCGTCACCAGCATTTTTCGTCATTTTTCGTCACCAGCATTTTTTCGTCACCAGCATTTTTTTCGTCACCAGCATTTTTCGTCACTTTTTGTCACCAGCATTTTTCGTCACCAGCATTTTTTCGTCACCAGCATTTTTCGTCATTTTTCGTCACCATCACCAGCATTTTTTCGTCACCAGCATTTTTTTCGTCACCAGCATTTTTCGTCATTTTTCGTCACCAGCATTTTTTCGTCACCAGCATTTTTTTCGTCACCAGCATTTTTTTCGTCACCAGCATTTTTCGTCATTTTTCGTCACCAGCATTTTTTCGTCACCAGCATTTTTCGTCATTTTTCGTCACCAGCATTTTTTCGTCACCAGCATTTTTCGTCATTTTTCGTCACCAGCATTTTTTCGTCACCAGCATTTTTTCGTCACCAGCATTTTTCGTCATTTTTCGTCACCAGCATTTTTCGTCATTTTTCGTCACCAGCATTTTTTCGTCATTTTTCGTCACCAGCATTTTTTCGTCACCAGCATTTTTCGTCATTTTTCGTCACCAGCATTTTTTCGTCACCAGCATTTTTTTCGTCACCAGCATTTTTCGTCACTTTTTGTCACCAGCATTTTTCGTCATTTTTCGTCACCAGCATTTTTTCGTCACCAGCCTTTTTCGTCATTTTTCGTCACCATCACCAGCATTTTTTTCGTCACCAGCATTTTTTTCGTCACCAGCATTTTTCGTCATTTTTCGTCACCAGCATTTTTTCGTCACCAGCATTTTTCGTCATTTTTCGTCACCAGCATTTTTTCGTCACCAGCATTTTTCGTCATTTTTCGCCACCAGCTTTTTTTCGTCACCAGCATTTTTTTCGTCACCAGCATTTTTCGTCATTTTTCGTCACCAGCATTTTTCGTCATTTTGCGTCACCAGCATTTTTTCGTCATTTTTCGTCACCAGCATTTTTTCGTCACCAGCATTTTTCGTCATTTTTCGTCACCAGCATTTTTTCGTCATTTTTCGTCACCAGCATTTTTTCGTCACCAGCATTTTTCGTCATTTTTCGTCACCAGCATTTTTTCGTCACCAGCATTTTTTTCGTCACCAGCATTTTTCGTCATTTTTCGTCACCAGCATTTTTCGTCACCAGCCTTTTTCGTCATTTTTCGTCACCATCACCAGCATTTTTTTCGTCACCAGCATTTTTTTCGTCACCAGCATTTTTCGTCATTTTTCGTCACCAGCATTTTTTCGTCACCAGCATTTTTTTCGTCACCAGCATTTTCCGTCATTTTTCGTCACCAGCATTTTTTCGTCACCAGCATTTTTTCGTCACCAGCATTTTTCGTCATTTTTCGTCACCAGCATTTTTTCGTCACCAGCATCTTTCGTCATTTTTCGTCACCAGCATTTTTTCGTCACCAGCATTTTTCGTCATTTTTCGTCACCGGCATTTTTCGTCATTTTTCGTCACCAGCATTTTTTCGTCACCAGCATTTTTCGTCATTTTTCGTCACCAGCATTTTTTTGTCACCAGCATCTTTCGTCATTTTTCGTCACCAGCATTTTTTTGTCACCAGCATTTTTCGTCATTTTTCGTCACCGGCATTTTTCGTCACCAGCATTTTTCGTCATTTTTCGTCACCAGCATTTTTTCGTCACCAGCATTTTTTCGTCACCAGTATTTTTCGTCACCAGCATTTTTTTGTCATTTTTCGTCACCAGCATTTTTTCGGCATTTTTCGTCATCAGCATTTTTTCGTCACCAGCATTTTTCGTCATTTTTCGTCACCAGCATTTTTCGTCATTTTTCGTCACCAGCATTGTTTTCGTCACCAGCATTTTTTCGTCACCAGCATTTTTCGTAATTTTTCGTCACCAGCATTTTTTCGTC
The DNA here is from genome assembly GCF_963454915.1 of Gymnoscopelus microlampas. Lineage (NCBI taxonomy): Eukaryota > Metazoa > Chordata > Actinopteri > Myctophiformes > Myctophidae > Gymnoscopelus > Gymnoscopelus microlampas. The sequence goes on from NC_139946.1 coordinate 17,013,297, forward strand.
ACCAGCATTTTTTTCGTCACCAGCATTTTTTTCGTCACCAGCATTTTTCGTCATTTTTCGTCACCAGCATTTTTTCGTCACCAGCATTTTTCGTCATTTTTCGTCACCAGCATTTTTTCGTCACCAGCATTTTTTTCGTCACCAGCATTTTTCGTCATTTTTCGTCACCAGCATTTTTCGTCATTTTTCGTCACCAGCATTTTTTCGTCATTTTTTCGTCACCAGCATTTTTTTCGTCACCAGCATTTTTCGTCATTTTTCGTCACCAGCATTTTTCGTCATTTTTTGTCACCAGCATTTTTTCGTCACCAGCATTTTTCGTCATTTTTCGTCACCAGCATTTTTTCGTCACCAGCATTTTTCGTCATTTTTCGTCACCAGCATTTTTTCGTCACCAGCATTTTTTTCGTCACCAGCATTTTTCGTCATTTTTCGTCATTTTTCGTCACCAGCATTTTTTCGTCACCAGCATTTTTTTCGTCACCAGCATTTTTCGTCATTTTTCGTCACCAGCATTTTTCGTCATTTTTCGTCACCAGCATTTTTCGTAATTTTTCGTCACCAGCATTTTTTGTCATTTTTCGTCACCAGCATTTTTTCGTCACCAGCATTTTTTTCGTCACCAGCATTTTTCGTCATTTTTCGTCACCAGCATTTTTTCGTCACCAGCATTGTTTTCGTCACCAGCATTTTTCGTCACCAGCATTTTTTCGTCACCAGCATTTTTCGGCATTTTTCGTCACCAGCATTTTTTCGTCACCAGCATTTTTCGTCATTTTTCGTCACCATCACCAGCATTTTTTTTCGTCACCAGCATTTTTTTCGTCACCAGCATTTTTCGTCATTTTTCGTCACCAGCATTTTTCGTCATTTTTCGTCACCAGCATTTTTTCGTCACCAGCATTTTTTCCGTCACCAGCATTTTTCGTCATTTTTCGTCACCAGCATTTTTTCGTCACCAGCATTTTTCGTCACCAGCATTTTTTCGTCACCAGCATCTTTCGTCATTTTTCGTCACCAGCATTTTTTCGTCACCAGCATTTTTCGTCATTTTTCGTCACCAGCATTTTTCGTCACCAGCTTTTTTCGTCATTTTTCGTCACCAGCATTTTTCGTCACCAGCATTTTTCGTCATTTTTCGTCACCGGCATTTTTCGTCATTTTTCGTCACCAGCATTTTTTCGTCACCGGCATTTTTTTCGTCACCAGCATTTTTCGTCATTTTTCGTCACCAGCATTTTTCGTCATTTTTCGTCACCAACATTTTTTCGTCACCAGCATTTTTTTCGTCACCAGCATTTTTCGTCATTTTTCGTCACCAGCATTTTTTCGTCACCAGCATTTTTCTTCATTTTTCGTCACCAGCATTTTTTCGTCACCAGCATTTTTTGTCATTTTTCGTCACCAGCATTTTTTCGTCACCAGCATTTTTCGTCATTTTTCGTCACCAGCATTTTTTCGTCACCAGCATTTTTTGTCATTTTTCGTCACCAGCATTTTTTCGTCACCAGCATTTTTCGTCATTTTTCGTCACCAGCATTTTTTTCGTCACCAGCATTTTTCGTCATTTTTCGTCACCAGCATTTTTTCGTCACCAGCATTTTTTTCGTCACCAGCATGTTTCGTCATTTTTCGTCACCAGCATTTTTCGTCATTTTTCGTCACCAGCATTTTTTCGTCACCAGCATTTTTCGTCATTTTTCGTCATTTTTCGTCACCAGCATTTTTTCGTCACCAGCATTTTTCGTCATTTTTCGTCACCAGCATTTTTTCGTCACCAGCATTTTTCGTCACCAGCATTTTTCGTCATTTTTCGTCACCAGCATTTTTTCGTCACCAGCATTTTTCGTCATTTTTCGTCACCAGCATTTTTTCGTCACCAGCATTTTTCGTCATTTTTCGTCACCAGCATTTTTTCGTCACCAGCATTTTTCGTCATTTTTCGTCACCAGCATTTTTCGTCATTTTTCACCAGCATTTTTTTCGTCACCAGCAATTTTCGTCATTTTTCGTCACCAGCATTTTTAATCTTTGTTACAAGTAAAAGTCCGGAATTCAAAATGTACTTGAGTAAAAGTACAAAAGTATTGGCATCAAAATGGACTTAAAGTACTAAAATGTTTTACTGAAGTAAAAGTATCAATACTGCAATGTAGAAGCACTCTGTTACAAGTAAAAGTCTGGTGTACAAAAGTATTGGTATCAAAATGTACTTAAAGTACCAAAAGTACTGAAGTACTGAAATGTTTGAAAATAGCAGATCTACAAGCTCACAACGTGGTAGTTAGTTACTTTCCCACCACTTAGATTGGATACTTTCAAACAGCTGATGCATAAAATAGGGTCAAAGTGGTTCAACTGATTTTGACGTTCTATTAACCTATTTTGCAGGATTTTCAAGGACCCCCTGGGGCTCCGCGGACCCCACTTTGAGAACCATTAATATTGTGGTCTGATGCTTGTTTGCCTGCGGGTGCATTTCCAGTTTTCCCTGAAGTCGGATCTTAATCAAGTCCGTGGAGTGATGTTTGGTGGGCTGCTGATGAAAATCAAAGGCAGAATGCACACGCACAGATCCTCCTTTTGATTAGAGGACCTTTTTAATATCTTCAAGATAGCCTACTTTGTATCAGATTAGACAGCTTTCACCCTCGTTTATCAATGCTCAGGCTACAGAAATCATCTCATGACAGGGTCATTTATTTATGAAACGTTGTGTCTCGCAATTCGCAAGCATTGCTGCACATTGCTCCGCCGTGGCCCGCGTGCGTATTTTGCAGTTGTTGTTTGGCTGTGTGGTGTAAGTAACCATTTCAGGCAATTTAGAGTTGATTGGTAATTTTCGTTTCGGTAAAATGTATTTTACCGAAACGAAAGTTAAATCCGAAAAAATCACTAAGTGTGGAGGCCAAAATCGTCCCCCCAAAAACCTGTTAGGAGTACGTTTCAGGCAATTTAGAGTTGATTGGTAGTACTTTGTAGTGACTTTTTTTGGTCCCTAGCTCTGGACTTAGTACATTTATTTTTTAACCATTGTGTCACTACCGAAACGAAAGTTTGTCACTACCGAAACGAAAGTTAAATCCGAAAAAATCACTAATTGTGGAGGCCAAAATCGTCCCCCCAAAAACCTGTTAGGAGTACAGTAAAAATGTATTTTACCGAAACGAAAGTTAAATCCGAAAAAATCGCTAAGTGTGGAGGCCAAAATCGTCCCCCCAGGCAATTTAGAGTTGATTGGTAATTTTGGTTTCGGTAAAATTTATTTTACCGAAACGAAAGTTAAATCCGAAAAAATCACTAAGTGTGGAGGCCAAAATCGTCCCCCCAAAAACCTGTTAGGAGTACGTTTCAGGCAATTTAGAGTTGATTGGTAGTACTTTGTAGTGACTTTTTTTGGTCCCTAACATTCATCGAGCTCTGGACTTAGTACATTTCACCATTGTGTCACTACCGAAACGAAAGTTTGTCACTACCGAAACGAAAGTTAAATCCGAAAAAATCACTAATTGTGGAGGCCAAAATCGTCCCCCCAAAAACCTGTTAGGAGTACGTTTCAGGCAATTTAGAGTTGATTGGTAATTTTCGTTTCGGTAAAATTCATTTTACCGAAACGAAAGTTAAATCCGAAAAAATCACTAAGTGTGGAGGCCAAAATCGTCCCCCCAAAAACCTGTTAGGAGTACGTTTCAGGCAATTTAGAGTTGATTGGTAGTACTTTGTAGTGATTTTTTTTGGTCCCTAGCTCTGGACTTAGTACATTTATTTTTTCACCATTGTGTCACTACCGAAACGAAAGTTTGTCACTACCGAAACGAAAGTTAAATCCGAAAAAATCACTAATTGTGGAGGCCAAAATCGTCCCCCCAAAAACCTGTTAGGAGTACGTTTCAGGCAATTTAGAGTTGATTGGTAATTTTCGCTTCGGTAAAATTTATTTTACCGAAACGAAAGTTAAATCCGAAAAAATCGCTAAGTTTGGAGGCCAAAATCGTCCCCCCAAAAACCTGTTAGGAGTACGTTTCAGGCAATTTAGGGTTGATTGGTAATTTTCGTTTCGGTAAAATTTATTTTACCGAAACGAAAGTTAAATCCGAAAGAATCACTAAGTGTGGAGGCCAAAATCGTCCCCCCAAAAACCTGTTAGGAGTACGTTTCAGGCAATTTAGAGTTGATTGGTAGTACTTTGTAGTGATTTTTTTTGGTCCCTAGCTCTGGACTTAGTACATTTATTTTTTCACCATTGTGTCACTACCGAAACGAAAGTTTGTCACTACCGAAACGAAAGTTAAATCCGAAAAAATCACTAATTGTGGAGGCCAAAATCGTCCCCCCAAAAACCTGTTAGGAGTACGTTTCAGGCAATTTAGAGTTGATTGGTAATTTTCGCTTCGGTAAAATTTATTTTACCGAAACGAAAGTTAAATCCGAAAAAATCGCTAAGTTTGGAGGCCAAAATCGTCCCCCCAAAAACCTGTTAGGAGTACGTTTCAGGCAATTTAGGGTTGATTGGTAATTTTCGTTTCGGTAAAATGTATTTTACCGAATCGAAAGTTAAATCCGAAAAAATCACTACCACTACCAATCAACTCTAAATTGTCTGAAACGTACTCCTAACAGGTTTTTTGGGGGACGATTTTGGCCTCCACACTTAGTGATTTTTTCGGATTTAACTTTCGTTTCGGTAGTGACAAACTTTCGTTTCGGTAGTGACACATTGGTGAAAAAATAAATGTATTTGTCTTGTTTGTTGTTCAAGTCAAAGCACCAGGAAGGTTGTATTTCTCGGCCAACAGTTAGCTCAATGGGTTGAGACGCAGTATTCATGATCCAGAGGCCATGAGTTCAAATCCCACTGGTGTCTTTACTGTGATGCTTCCCTTTGCAGACTAACTTCTAGAAAAACAAGTTAAAACCACAAGGAAACCTCTAACTCTCAGCCAACAGCTTAGCTCAATTGGTAGAGCGTCTGTCCAATAACATGACTTGAGTGGGTTCGATTCCCACTCGAGTGAAGTGTCCCCGGTAACTTGGGGCAACGGATAAATTGACTGATATCCTTAGTGATGCTTCCCTTTGCAGACTAACTTCTAGAAAAACAAGTTAAAACCACCAGGAAACCTGTAACTCTCAGCCAACAGCATAGCTCAACTGGTAGAGCGTCTGTCCAATAACATGACTTGACTTGACTTGACTTGAGTGGGTTCGATTCCCACTTGAGTCAAGTGTCCCCGGTAACTTGGGGCAACGGATAAATTGACTGGTATCCTTAGTGATGCTTCCCTTTGCAGACTAACTTCTAGAAAAACAAGTTAAAACCACCAGGAAGGCTTTAACTCTCAGCCAACAGCTTAGCTCGACTGGTAGAGCGTCTGTCCAATAACATGACTTGACTTGACTTGACTGGGTTCGATTCCCACTCGAGTCAAGTGTCCCCGGTAACTTGGGGCAACGGATAAATTGACTGATATCCTTAGTGATGCTTCCCTTTGCAGACTAACTTCTAGAAAAACAAGTTAATTCTAGAAAAACAAGTTAAAACCACCAGGAAACCTGTAACTCTCAGCCAACAGCTTAGCTCAACTGGTAGAGCGTCTGTCCAATAACATGACTTGACTTGACTTGAGTGGGTTCGATTCCCACAGAGTCATGTGTCCCCGGTAACTTGGGGCAACGGATAAATTGACTGATATCCTTCGTGATGCTTCCCTTTGCAGAATAACTTCTAGAAAAACAAGTTAAAACCACCAGGAAACCTGTAACTCTCAGCCAACAGCATAGCTCGACTGGTAGAGCGTCTGTCCAATAACATGACTTGACTTGACTTGAGTGGGTTCGATTCCCACTCGAGTCAAGTGTCCCCGGTAACTTGGGGCAACGGATAAATTGACTGATATCCTTTGTGATGCTTCCCTTTGCAGAATAACTTCTAGAAAAACAAGTTAAAACCACCAGGAAACCTGTAACTCTCAGCCAACAGCATAGCCTGACTGGTAGAGCGTCTGTCCGCTCGGTCCTGGGTTGTACTGGATTTGAACCAGCACACTCCTACAAGTTATTCTACGGATATCAGTCAATTTATCCGTTGCCCCAAGTTACCTGGAACACTTGACTCGAGTGGGAATCGAACCCACGCAAGTCAGGTCAAGTCATGTTATTGGACAGACGCTCTACCAGTCGAGCTATGCTGTTGGCTGAGAGTTACAGGTTTCCTGGTGGTTTTAACTTGTTTTTCTAGAAGTTATTCTGCAAAGGGAAGCATCACGAAGGATATCAGTCAATTTATCCGTTGCCCCAAGTTACCGGGGACACATGTCTCTGTGGGAATCGAACCCACTCAAGTCAAGTCAAGTCATGTTATTGGACAGACGCTCTACCAGTTGAGCTAAGCTGTTGGCTGAGAGTTACAGGTTACCTGGTGGTTTTAACTTGTTTTTCTAGAAATTAGTCTGCAAAGGAAAGCATCACAGTAAAGACACCAGTGGGATTTGAACTCATGGCCTCTGGATCATGTATACTGCGTCTCAACCCATTGAGCTAACAGATGTCTGACAAGTACAGCCTTCCTGGTAGTTTTCAGTTGATCTTCTGGAAGCCAGTCTGCAAAGGAAAGAATCATAGGAAAGACATCAATGGGATTTGAACTCATGGCCTCTGGATCATGAATAGTGCGTCTCAACCCATTGAGCTAACAGATGGCTGACAAGTACAGCCTTCCTGGTGCTTTGACTTGAACAACAAACAAGACAAATAACTTTAAAAAAATGTGTTACAGCATAAATATAAATCTTTTTCATGGGGGGCCCTGACACTACATCTTTTCACATTGGGGTCCACTGCCCAAATACATGTCAATTTGGGGGGTTGACAACAAAGCGTTTCAGAACCACAGATTCCAAGGAAACAGCTGTAGGTGAATGGATAGAGTCACTGACTAGTGAGCCGCAGGTAACAGGTTAAAGCCTCAGCTACAGCAGCAAGTCAGGATGTCAAATCAAATAGGTATTATTAGGAGTGAAATGGTTGTGTTTCTTCACCCCAACTGCACATGACATCAGTTTACATGTACGTTATTTTCAGTGATGAAGACAAACCGCACAGACGTTCACTGTACTTTAGCACATTTTGTAAACTTATGACTCTGAGTAGAGTATAGCCTGACTTAAACAAACAAATAACAACTTAGTATAGTCAGATTATTTTTTACACAACTTACATTTTGTAATCAAACTACCGAAACGAAAGTTGGTCACCACCGAAACGTAAGTTAAATCCGAAAAAATCACTAAGTGTGGAGGCCAAAATCGTCCCCCCAAAAGCCTGTTAGGAGTACGTTTCAGGCAATTTAGAGTTGATTGGTAATTTTCGTTCCGGTAAAATTTATTTTACCGAAACGAAAGTTAAATCCGAAAAAATCACTAAGTGTGGAGGCCAAAATCGTCCCCCCAAAAACCTGTTAGGAGTACGTTTCAGGCAATTTAGAGTTGATTGGTAATTTTCGTTTCGGTAAAATTTATTTTACCGAAACGAAAGTTAAATCCTAAAAAATCACTAAGTGTGGAGGCCAAAATCGTCCCCCCAAAAACCTGTTAGGAGTACGTTTCAGACAATTTAGAGTTGATTGGTAGTACCATTTGTAGTGACTTTTTTTGGTCCCTAACATTCATCGAGCTCTGGACTTAGTACATTTTTTTTTCTAACCATTGGGTCACTACCGAAACGAAAGTTGGTCACTACCGAAACGAAAGTTAAATCCGAAAAAATCACTAAGTGTGGAGGCCAAAATCGTCCCCCCAAAAACCTGTTAGGAGTACGTTTCAGGCAATTTAGAGTTGATTGGTAGTACCATTTATAGTGACTTTTTTTGGTCCCTAACATTCATCGAGCTCTGGACTTAGTACATTTTTTTTTCTAACCATTGGGTCACTACCGAAACGAAAGTTGGTCACTACCGAAACGAAAGTTAAATCCGAAAAAATCACTAAGTGTGGAGGCCAAAATCGTCCCCCCAAAAACCTGTTAGGAGTACGTTTCAGGCAATTTAGAGTTGATTGGTAATTTTCGTTTCGGTAAAATTTATTTTACCGAAACGAAAGTTAAATCCTAAAAAATCACTAAGTGTGGAGGCCAAAATCGTCCCCCCAAAAACCTGTTAGGAGTACGTTTCAGACAATTTAGAGTTGATTGGTAGTACCATTTGTAGTGACTTTTTTTGGTCCCTAACATTCATCGAGCTCTGGACTTAGTACATTTTTTTTTCTAACCATTGGGTCACTACCGAAACGAAAGTTGGTCACTACCGAAACGAAAGTTAAATCCGAAAAAATCACTAAGTGTGGAGGCCAAAATCGTCCCCCCAAAAACCTGTTAGGAGTACGTTTCAGGCAATTTAGAGTTGATTGGTAGTACCATTTATAGTGACTTTTTTTGGTCCCTAACATTCATCGAGCTCTGGACTTAGTAAATTTATTTTTTCACCATTGGGTCACTACCTAAACGAAAGTTGGTCACTACCGAAACGAAAGTTAAATCCGAAAAAATCACTAAGTGTGGAGGCCAAAATCGTCCCCCCAAAAACCTGTTAGGAGTACGTTTCAGGCAATTTAGAGTTGATTGGTAGTACCATTTGTAGTGACTTTTTTTTTGGTCCCTAACATTCATCGATCTCTGGACTTAGTAAATTTATTTTTTTCACCATTGGGTCACTACCGAAACGAAAGTTGGTCACTACCGAAACGAAAGTTAAATCCGAAAAAATCACTAAGTGTGGAGGCCAAAATCGTCCCCCCAAAAACCTGTTAGGAGTACGTTTCAGGTAATTTAGAGTTGATTGGTAATTTTCGTTTAGGTAAAAAAAAAAAAAACGAAACGAAAGTTAAATCCTAAAAAATCACTATGTGTGGAGGCCAAAATCGTCCCCCCAAAAACCTGTTAGGAGTAAGTTTCAGACAATTTAGAGTTGATTGGTAGTACCATTTGTAGTGACTTTTTTTGGTCCCTAACATTCATCGAGCTCTGGACTTAGTACATTTTTTTTTCTAACCATTGGGTCACTACCGAAACGAAAGTTGGTCACTACCGAAACGAAAGTTAAATCCGAAAAAATCACTAAGTGTGGAGGCCAAAATCGTCCCCCCAAAAACCTGTTAGGAGTACGTTTCAGGCAATTTAGAGTTGATTGGTAGTACCATTTATAGTGACTTTTTTTGGTCCCTAACATTCATCGAGCTCTGGACTTAGTAAATTTATTTTTTCACCATTGGGTCACTACCTAAACGAAAGTTGGTCACTACCGAAACGAAAGTTAAATCCGAAAAAATCACTAAGTGTGGAGGCCAAAATCGTCCCCCCAAAAACCTGTTAGGAGTACGTTTCAGGCAATTTAGAGTTGATTGGTAGTACCATTTGTAGTGCCTTTTTTTGGTCTCTAACATTCATCGAGCTCTGGACTCAGTAAATATATTTTTTCACCATTGTGTCACTACCGAAACGAAAGTTGGTCACTACCGAAACTAAAGTTAAATCCGAAAAAATCACTAAGTGCGGAGGCCAAAATCGTCCCCCAAAAAACCTGTTAGGAGTACGTTTCAGGCAATTTAGAGTTGATTGGTAATTTTCGTTTCGGTAAAATTTATTTTACCGAAACGAAAGTTAAATCCTAAAAAATCACTAAGTGTGGAGGCCAAAATCGTCCCCCCAAAAACCTGTTAGGAGTACGTTTCAGGCAATTTAGAGTTGATTGGTAGTACCATTTGTAGTGACTTTTTTTGGTCCCTAACATTCATCGAGCTGTGGACTTAGTAAATTTATTTTTCTAACCATTGGGTCACTACCGAAACGAAAGTTGGTCACTACCGAAACGAAAGTTAAATCCGAAAAAATCACTAAGTGTGGAGGCCAAAATCGTCCCCCCAAAAACCTGTTAGGAGTACGTTTCAGGCAATTTAGAGTTGATTGGTAGTACCATTTATAGTGACTTTTTTTGGTCCCTAACATTCATCGAGCTCTGGACTTAGTAAATTTATTTTTTCACCATTGGGTCACTACCTAAACGAAAGTTGGTCACTACCGAAACGAAAGTTAAATCCGAAAAAATCACTAAGTGTGGAGGCCAAAATCGTCCCCCCAAAAACCTGTTAGGAGTACGTTTCAGACAATTTAGAGTTGATTGGTAATTTTCGTTTCGGTAAAATTTATTTTACCGAAACGAAAGTTAAATCCGAAAAAATCACTAAGTGTGGAGGCCAAAATCGTCCCCCCAAAAACCTGTTAGGAGTACGTTTCAGGCAATTTAGAGTTGATTGGTAATTTTGGTTTCGGTAAAATTTATTTTACCGAAACGAAAGTTAAATCCGAAAAAATCACAAAGTGTGGAGGCCAAAATCGTCCCCCCAAAAACCTGTTAGGAGTACGTTTCAGGCAATTTAGAGTTGATTGGTAGTACCATTTGTAGTGACTTTTTTTTTGGTCCCTAACATTCATCGATCTCTGGACTTAGTAAATTTATTTTTTTCACCATTGGGTCACTACCGAAACGAAAGTTGGTCACTACCGAAACGAAAGTTAAATCCGAAAAAATCACTAAGTGTGGAGGCCAAAATCGTCCCCCCAAAAACCTGTTAGGAGTACGTTTCAGGTAATTTAGAGTTGATTGGTAATTTTCGTTTAGGTAAAAAAAAAAAAAACGAAACGAAAGTTAAATCCTAAAAAATCACTATGTGTGGAGGCCAAAATCGTCCCCCCAAAAACCTGTTAGGAGTAAGTTTCAGACAATTTAGAGTTGATTGGTAATTTTCGTTTCGGTAAAATTTATTTTACCGAAACTAAAGTTACATCCGAAAAAAATCACTAAGTATGGAGGCCAAAATCGTCCCCCCAAAAACCTGTTAGGAGTACGTTTCAGGCAATTTAGAGTTGATCGGTAGTACCATTTGTAGTGACTTTTTTTGGTCCCTAACATTCATCGAGCTCTGGACTTAGTAAATTTATTTTTTTACCATTGGGTCACTACCGAAACGAAAGTTGGTCACTACCGAAACGAAAGTTAAATCCGAAAAAATCACTAAGTGTGGAGGCCAAAATCGTCCCCCCAAAAACCTGTTAGGAGTACGTTTCAGACAATTTAGAGTTGATTGGTAATTTTCGTTTCGGTAAAATTTATTTTACCGAAACTAAAGTTAAATCCGAAAAAATCACTAAGTGTGGAGGCCAAAATCGTCCCCACAAAACCTGTTAGGAGTACGTTTCAGGCAATTTAGAGTTGATTGGTAGTACCATTTGTAGTGACTTTTTTTGGTCCCTAACATTCATCGAGCTCTGGACTTAGTACATTTATTTTTTCACCATTGGGTCACTACCGAAACGAAAGTTGGTCACTACCGAAACGAAAGTTAAATCCGAAAAAATCACTAAATGTGGAGGCCAAAATCGTCTCCCCAAAAACCTGTTAGGAGTGCGTTTCAGGCAATTTAGAGTTGATTGGTAATTTTCGTTTCGGTAAAAAAAAAAATACCGAAACGAAAGTTAAATCCGAAAAAGTCACTATGTGTGGAGGCCAAAATCGTCCCCCCAAAAACCTGTTAGGAGTACGTTTCAGGCAATTTAGAGTTGATCGGTAGTACCATTTGTAGTGACTTTTTTTGGTCCCTAACATTCATCGAGCTCTGGACTTAGTAAATTTATTTTTTCACCATTGGGTCACTACCGAAACGAAAGTTGGTCACTACCGAAACGAAAGTTAAATCCGAAAAAAATCACTAAGTGTGGAGGCCAAAATCGTCCCCCCAAAAACCTGTTAGGAGTACGTTTCAGGCAATTTAGAGTTGATTGGTAATTTTCGTTTCGGTAAAATTTATTTTACCGAAACGAAAGTTAAATCCGAAAAATCACTAAGTGTGGAGGCCAAAATCGTCCCCCCAAAAACCTGTTAGGAGTACGTTTCAGGCAATTTAGAGTTGATTGGTAGTACCATTTGTAGTGACTTTTTTTGGTCCCTAACATTCATCGAGCTCTGGACTACGTTTCAGGCAATTTAGAGTTGATTGGTAATTTTCGTTTCGGTAAAATTTATTTCACCGAAACGAAAGTTAAATCCGAAAAAATCACTAAAGCCCCAAGTAAAAGTTAGAAAGATGTCCTTGCGGAATTTGAACTCAGGACCTATGCAAGGCCTGAATCTTAACCACTGCTCCACCATGGTACATACTGTCTATGGTCTCTTGCACGCTCTTCATTGAAAGATCAGATAAAGGTGCAAGAGTCGGATAATAGTTGGAAACCTGTCCTAGTTGGATTTGAACCGGTAACATTCTAGTTGCAAGTCCTGTATCTAAACCATTGCACCACAGAGGTTCTGACTCGTTCTGTTAACTTAGCCTATCAAATTTTGTACCCTTTTCCCTTTAAATATCCATTGCCATTGACAATGCATTGGGCGCTTAAAGTCAAATATTTCAAAAACTACAACTCATTTCAAAGTAAAACATCTCAAGGATGCATGTCCACAGTAAGGTGGACTTTTTGAACTGTGAATGGAGTTTCTAGGTGGAAGTGTTTTTTTGAGGTCCCAAAACCTTCCATCCGCCTCCATTATAAATCTCTGAACTTTTAAAGGAGTACAACTCTAAAACTATGCAACATTTCAAAGATTCCTTTTCAGGCAAACATATCCACAGTAAGATGAACATTTTAAAGTATGAATGAGGTTACTAGGCGTAAGTATGTAGTTGTAAGCCTGCCTTTAAATGTCCATTGCCGCATTGACAATGAATTGGGCGCTTAAAGTTAAATATCTCCAAAACTACAAATTATTTCAAAGTAAAACATCTCAAGGATGCATGTCCACAGTAAGGTGTATGGACAAAGTATGGACAGGCCGGAAGTGGCCCGCGGGCCTGAGTTTGAGTATCACTGCACTCTCTGCCTCTTGTTGACACTGCAGGAACCTAAACACCCTCAGGCACATAGTTTCATCTCTTCAGTGCACAACGTGACAAAGTGATTAGTTTTGGAAAAGAAAACGTTTAGAATAATGGTTCTCAAAGTAGGGTTCGGGCAGTCCCCAGCAAAATTACTTAATATAGCATCAAAGTCAGTTTCAAGTAAATAAAAATAAAATAAAGTGGAATATTTTGAATTTTTTTGAAGCATTCTAACAACACATCTTGTATGGGGGTCGGTCAGGGGATCTTAGCATAATCTGAGCTTCAAATTGGAAGTGAATATTTGAAAAAATTGAGCGATATCTAATTTGGGGTCTGAAAGGAAAATCAGTAAAATAATTGTTTAAAAAGTGAATTGGACTGAAATGTGAGATTATACTAAGATCCCCTGACCGACATGCATGCTTGAGATTTTTTGTTTGAAATCATTTGTAGTTTTGGAGATATTTAACTTTAAGTGCCCCATGCATTGTCAATGCGGCAATGGACATTTAAAGGCAGGCTTACAACTACATACTTATGCCTAGTAACCTCATTCATACTGTAAAATGTTCATCCTAATATGGACATTTTTGCCTGAAAAGGGATCTTTGAAATGTTTCATTGTTTTAGAATAGTACTCCATTAAAAGTTCAGAGATTTATAATGGAGGTCGATGGAAGATTTTGGGACCTCAAAAAAATACTTTCACCTAGAAACTCCATTCACAGTTCAAAAATTCCACCTTGCCGTGGGCATGCATCCTTGAGATTTTTTACTTTGAAATGATTTGTAGTTTTTGAAATATTTAACTTTAAGCGCCCAATGCCTTGTCAATGACAATGGACATTTAAAGGGGAAAAGTTAGTAGACCCATGGGAGCCAGAATGCTCAGATGCTGAGTATCTTTTGTTAGGATTCGATCCCATGACCTTGAGGCCTGAAATAAAGAGCTCTTCCAACTGAGCTATTCAAGCACACTAATCTTTGTATATGAAATTGCATGAACCTGATGGGTCATTCCCACAAATGAATTAAATGCATGAACTGTCCTTTAATGTTGTCATTTTATCAACTGGTCCCTGGCCATTTTGGTAATGTGGCCCACAGGTTCAGCTATTTGAGTATCCCTGGTGTAGAGAGTGAGTCTTTAATATGTGGTTGGAAAGCTTTGCGGGTCAGGAGGCCACAGCAGCAGGTGTCTAAGGCACCGTGTCCATGCAGTAGAGTAAACAGGTACAATATGTCTCTGACATGTAGAAGTGTCAGACAAGTATCAAGAAACTGAAATATTCAAGTTAAAGTACCCTGAAATTGAACATATGTAGCCTACAGTACTTGAGTAAATGCACGTAGTTACTTTACAACACTGCAAATAGCATATAAGGATGAGCTGTTGTAACAGTAGATAGCACCTTTACATTCAAATAAATGCTTGCTAGGGAACCTTGTAAAATGCTGATCACATTACTGTGGTGCACAACTTAGTGTAATTCAATCCTGGGTTATGTATCAACGAATTGGTGTGGTAAGTTCTGGCAACATGGAAACTTTCAGTCTAGCAGCTTTGGTGTAAATGTTTTCATTTACATTTGGGTCTGGGGTTATCATGAGTCATCAGTTAATTGAAAGTTCCATTTTAAATTCACTGCAACTTTAAACAAACTCTTTGTAAGATACAATAATGAGAGAATGAGAGAATTTACTTCTTGCAACAGGTGATTTATTATGAACAATAGCAAAGCCATCTCACAGAGATTACTTTGAATTACACAGAATGCAAATAAATATATATTTATATATATTGACCGTAGTAGAATTAAGGACATTTAACAATCGATACAAAAATTATTTACAACACTCCTGAATAGTGCAAAACCACACAAAAAAAACACTGCCCTCTGCATTGAGATTCTTTGCATCGAGTCTTTGAGGACAGGTAAGAATTGTGTGTGCTGCCCCCTGCTGGGGGTTCGTAAGGACTGACAGTACTGCTGTGACATGTTGACAAAAACATCGTAATACCACTTCCCTCCCCCCCGGAAATGGGACGTAGCAGAAGCAACATTAACACTTGCTACGCCTCGTGATAAAAGGGTTGTAAAGCCGAATGTATGCTTGGTCGCACGACGGTGTCAGTGCGATAGCAGTGATAGAAGACCCACCAGCTCACAGCGCGTCGTGGATGCGAGCGAGCATGTGATCTCGTAGGTCTGGTCTTTTTGGCACGTGACACCTTCTTACGACAAAGTATGACTCGGGCTTAAGAGTACCCATCGAGAGTGACCGAGACGTGGCGTTGATATGAGCCATTGCATTCTTATTTTCTTTTTAAACAAGGTCATCAGAAAGGAAAAAAAACAAAAAGAAAAGCATTCTGAGATGCAGAGTACAGTTCCATCAGTCAGTGTCAAGTCTCTCAGATCGGTGAAGTCACAAACATGGTTCTCATTATGAAATGTTGAGCACGTATGTTTCCCCTGAGGGCCGTTTTGGAGAGAAAACTCCACTGCATGTGTGTGAACCCCACCCCCACCCCACAGAGCACAAGACTTGAAATGACATCAAGCAAGGAAAAAAACAAAACAACAAAACATGAGTTGTGAACCTAAAACCACATGGCAGGTAGAGCCCACCAACCCTGAGTGAAAAGATTTTTTTGTTTGTTTTAAATGTAAAAGAAATAAGGTCTTAGCACCACAGTCGGTTCTTAACACAACATCTGCTTCACCCCTTTCCATGTCAGTCCAGAATGTGACATCTTTGGATGGTGACAGACAACACATCTCGTTATAAAGTGCGCTCGCTCGCGTGAGCCATTCCTTTCACTCTCAACTTTATTTATTTTTTACTTTCGGCTTATTTCTTTTTTACTTTCGGCATCTTTACTTTCTTCTGTTCCCCTCCGTCCCCTATACGGCTTCCCTGCCAAACACCACCAAGCTTCAGTTAAAACCAAACAGGAAAAAAAAGGGATCAAATTATTTTATAATTATTACCAATACATAATCATATTATCTTTTTTTTGCCATGCATAATCACTAGTTGCATATTGAAATTTTCTTTTGTGGGACCACCGCAGCTGTTGAAATTAGGACCGTACAGTACCAGCGTGGTGTTGATGATGGGTTATTAATAGCGTTAAAAGAATGTTCCTCTCAAAAGTGACAAGGCAGAGAGGGAAACGGACATCAGTCAAGTATGGATGTTCTAGACACATGCATGAAGATTATTACAAATACAGTATTGGTGCCAAAAGTTCTACAAATGCCTCTTTGTCCTTGAAAAGCCTGTCCAGGACAAGAGGTAAAAAACTGTTTTTTTCTTCATTACGTCACGCAGTCTCCTTTTTTTTTTACTGACAGATACCAGACAAAGACACACTGATAAATCAAATATTTTTCTTGAAGAGGAGAGCATAGAAAAGCTATACTTAGGAAAAACAATTTGGCGTCTAAAGAGACAACCCAGACTAACACCGGATCATACTGGGTTACTTGTGCATTGAAGATGTGTGTACGTCCAGTGGAACCTGGAGAAGCTAGCCTCTGAGCATTGGATCATTAAACCGGTTCAAATCACACCGAATGCCGGGGGACATGAATACTGCAATCATCCAGAATTGGAGAAGAGAGAGAAAGGAAGAGACCATCAGAAGGATAAGAGTTCAAAATGGCCACCCACCCCAACGGGCTGATCCGAAGTTTGAGATTGTTTTTGTAGTCATCATTTCAACCCAAATCTGATTAGACAGACAGAGATACCCAACAACCAAGAGAAGTTTAAAACACTCGAGTTGTATATAACCTGATAGTGAAATGTGGAGGGTTAGTTGATAAAAGCAAATGCACAAGAGACAGGAAAGCTACTGAAAGTCATCTCTGTGCTCATGCAAAAAAAAAGAAAAGAAAAAAAAGACGTGCACTCGGTGCATCTTTGGCTATGCATAACACTATCTCTCAGATGTTGAGGTGGAATACGTAAGAGGAACTACTGTGGGCTCACGGCTGACTGCTGGAGCCCTGCTAAGACCACATGCTCAGGTCGGAACCAAGACGGTTCCGAAATCTGGAACAGTTCTAGTGAGGTGAGCAGCCGTCAACTTCATGGATGCCATGGGACCTCCTCGAGTCTGAGCCGTTTGGCTTTGGTTAGAGAACACTGCGACACGCCGCAACCAGGCGGTGTGTGTGTTCATGTGTGTGTGCATGTGTGTGTTGTCTTGGCTCTGAACGACTACAATGTGGCATGCCCTTGGTTTTACTGTGCACCGAGGAGGAGCTTGTAGCCCTTTCAAGTTACCCCAAATGTCTCAAGTTGTCTTTGAAATTGCACAGATTAGACGCTCTTCCCCGAGGCTCTGTAATGCGACGGCATGCGCCGTGGCAGAGGAGTCTACAGTCTAAAAGTGGGTTGCAGTTCTCCGCTGTGGGTTCTGCTGGGAAGAGGCCTAACATCATCCCCCAGTCATGAGTCGACCAATTTCTCCTTCAGCCAATATAAGGTTATGTGTCCTGGTACCTGGAGGAAAGAGAAAAACACACAAGAGGGAACCGGTTGAGTACGGTGTGACCAGGCATTCTGAAGAGACGCCTGACAATGGCAGAGGATTCTGTTTCGTGCCAGTAAAAGGCTGCACCTTCATTGGGAATTTGGCAAGCAGACAAATGCAAACAAGGGTACATTTGGGCATCATAGACACCTTACGTTAAGTTCACACACATACTTGCTTAAAAGACAATTTAACATAATTTATGTAGGCTACGGCCTAAAGATAGACAGGTACCCCTGATCATGATTTGGTGTCGTTTAAAATTGCAAGTTGATTTGATGTCCGGGAATTGTGTCTGGTGCAGCTAATCTACATTCGATTAATGGCTGCTTTGTTCGAGAATATGGAGAAAGTGAAAGTGAAGAGAGAAAAAGAGACGGGTAATCCACAGTGTTCACTTAACTCTTGAGTGTACAAATGGACCTAAATGGTTTACACTCAGGATTAAATGAACAGAGAAGTCACTGGGCAAGAGCTGTCATTATATTAATGTTTCTTACCCGCTCTGTAGAGTGAACTCAGGAAGTGCACCTAGTGATGTCAGCTGTTCCTCTAGAGCGACAATCCGAAGGCCAATGTAGCCCGAGGACAGCAGAAGCAGTACCACCCTGCAACACACACACACACATCACACACCATCAGCATCTGGCTGTCGCTACAACCTATCAATTAGACAAGCCTGGAGAACTACGTAATACGTATATCTCTTTTACACGGAACATTCCGGAGCAGTGGAGTTCACTCGGCAGATGGTACGGCTGGATGCACAGCTAATGAGGCTTATACCCATTTGATCTGTGCATTTGTTCAAGCCAGACGATCATTTACGTTCAAATGACACTTTCAAATTCCAACTAGTGGGAGATTTTGCCACTGTTCTGGTCCATGGAATGTAGATGTTATCAGAAGGCGAAGATCTCTGATTGCGCGTGTCTACGCAAGACTACACTTCATTATGTATTAGACGTAAATTTTTTTCAGTGGACTTTTTCAATACGATCAGTTGATTTGTTCAAAATGCCGTAAAAAAAAAGAAAAAAATGAAATACAAGAGCCATCACTTCATGAATCGAGCCTTTTGAAACTTTTCCACTCTCTGAAATGGATACTAATCCAGAACATTTGCACAGTACTGATATGTAGGATTTTTTTTTTGATTATACAAGATATCATATCACCCCATGAAGGTAGCTTCCAATGAAAAGCCGATACGTAATATGAGCTCATAGTCCAAAGTAAACACGGGACAAACAAAAGCAGCAAGAAAGTAAGGAGACTGACACATGATCCGTCTTACTTCTCCTGAGGTGTCTTTTAAAAAAGGAGACCGTAAGGCCGTAACGGAGCCAAATCCATGGAGCAATGCCCAAATGTACGTTCGTCGTTTACACAATGCAAAATGAACAATGCATACAATATGAAGTATTTTCTTTGAGAACCAGTCTTTGAAAAGGTTGGGCATTAACTTTCGCAACTGCTGACAGGAATGGTTTCAAGCCTCATTGACTTGCACTCTTTCACATTGCTAACAAGTCATAGCACAAAGCTCAAATCTAGTGCCTCAGAAATCAGACAAGGACGTTTTACACACATTAAAGAGACTGCCAAGTGAAGAGGACAACCTCCCTGTGTAAGGAGGAGGGAGAGTTCTGGGACCTCAAGTACTATAGACCCTAATTAACTAGATCAGCTAGGAAAATAGAGACATGGGACTAAAAGGCAGGGTAGAGGAGAGCAGATTATATAATAAGAGAAATCAAGGGACATGAGGTTGAGGAAAGGAAGTAGGACACAAAAGAAGAGGAAATAAAGGAGACAAAAGAAGCAGAGGACAGAAGAGAAAAGAGGAGAAGAGAAAGGAGGAAGAGAAGGATAAGTAGCTACTCACAGTATCAGGTAGATGAAGAGGAGGGTGTTGAGAGTACTGGCCTCTCTTTGTATGAGGATGGACCTGGCCTTCTCTGTCACACTCCACACCCATGATCCACCTGAACCAGGAAGAAGAGAGGAGGAACAACATTAACAACCAAAAATACAGAGCACAACACTTTGGTTACAGCAGTGGTTCCTAAAAAAAAATAATCAAAGACCCTAATAATTCAGGAGAGTGTACAAATGGAACCCTGAGGGTCCCTGGACCCGACCACTGGTTTATAGAGTGACAACAATAACAACAGTGAATGTTCCAACTCCATAAGTACAATATCAAATTTAAGAAAACCCTTGCTGGTCAGATGTTAGCTTAGCTAGCCAGATATGATTTCCAGTAGTTACGGTGAGGAAGCAAAATTATACTGGGAGAAATATTATTGTGGGCTAGCTTCTCTCTCCCTGACCACTTCCAATGTTACCCAACATTGGCTAAATTGGTTGATTAACTAGTTAGCCTATGCAAACTACAAAATATTACCCCCCCTCCCCCAACAGCCAAACTGACATGTACAAGAGTTTTTTTTGCTCTTCTCTCAGCAACATGAGGACGTTTGGATGAAACTGTCGACAAATACCGTTTATCATATCTTGGGTGATCTACAATTCAGCCATGATTTGTACCTGATATTGACAACTCCTCTGTAGATGAGCTGTCGCTGATCTGGGTCTCCAGGCTCCGGACAGAGGAGCTGTCTCCATTAGGCACTGGCTCTGGAGAAGGAAGCAATGACGAGAGAGATTAGCATATTAGCCTTGGGATTAGAAACATCACCTTGGACTTTGCCTTTGGAACGGACAGTGATAGATAAACGGAACACCAACATTCAGCTGGCTGTAAAAAACAGCCTTGGTGAACATAATAAAAATCTATGGCTTATTTTACTGTCTAAATGTTGACATGTTCATGTCCACGGGTTGGCCTTGATCCATTATCAAAGGAATGTGAGTTCCGTCTGTTGAGGCTTTCATCATTAGTGTTGCTAGTTTATGCCGTTTATGTAGGCTTTGAAGATTATACTACTGTAATGCCTTCTGGATCACAGATTATGGAAATGGCTAATATATACAAGGTCGGGACACAGCATTATTTGCAACACCAATGGTCATGTGGCTATGGGACTGTGTGGCAAGTTAACAATTTTCAATCTGGCGTCCCTATTTTTGGGGTGAACATTCTCCAAACATTTCCAAAATGTTCAACAGCAGCGGGAATGGCTGCTGAGCTTGTACATTCATTATGTCAGCTATTCATCTTACAATGAAGTATAAATGGCTCAAGTGGTTAAATGTAATTGCATTGTGAAGTGACGTGACATCCTCTCACCTCTGTATGGTTTCTGGGGGGGAGGTTCCAATAATGGCCTTGGGTCAGAAGAACCATCAAACTGGTCAAAGGTGTCATCCAGGCTGGACTGGCTCGAGTTCTGTTGAGGCAGAAGAGTGTAGTGTACAGTGTTTTAGTTGGTAAGCTACTGAAGACAAAAAAAAGCATCAATATGTTTATATCATTCTCTCATCATTATCTGAATGATTCACATGATGCTACTAACCCTTGAAATAGCTCCTACAGCAAACATAAAGAATGCACAATAATAAAAGATTACGATTTGTGTAATCGATGAAAACGCGTTATTATTAACAGTAGGTCTGTGCGGATCTCATGACATTTTGTACTGAGCAGGGAAGGTCTCTCAGAACCACAATGGAAACAAGTCCCCAGGACTTTTTTGTGTCATTCTTTTAGCCTTAAGGTCCCCAGCATCTTTTTGTGTTATCCTTTATATTAACCGTGCTGTTTACATTTATGACTAATAAAGTAATCAATCAAAACTCACCACTGGTTTGCTCTTGTCAAAGCTGTTTTCTGCTGAGGAGAAGATGGGACTGCTGTTGACGCTGCCATCCTGCAAGAACCAGAGACGAACATTTAATTTCTATTGAAGAAAACATTCAAATTCTATTGAAGAAAACATTGAAAACAAATGTCTGCATACATTGAAACACCATGAGTTTAGTTACAGAACACAAACAACTACTATTACTAGAAAAAAAAAAGTTTTTTACTATTTTAGTTGTCTAGCACGAGATTGTATGAATGCATTTGCTATTGATTATATTTTTCAGTATGTATCTGCTACATACCCCCCCCACACCCACTCAAGAAATAGAAATAAGCTCTCTGGCTTTTTGTGTTTTATCCTTCCAACAGATACGCATGTATAAATATGTGTTCATGTATAGGTCTAGGTCTTCAATTCCACCTTTAACGGCTTTCTCGACTACAAAAAAATCACAATAAGGATTTCATTCTTCACCCTCCACTGTGTAAAGTGGAGGGTGAAACTGCCTAACTGCCAGCTACAACTTCTCCATTTCCTGCAGGTGAACGAGGCCAAGAGCATGTGCAGACCTGCATGGGTTGGATAACAAGCATGCATGCATGGATGGCATGGCTGGCTTACTCACCTCGATCTGAGGACACACTGAACGCAGCAGCTGGTAGCAGGCCTCGCGATTCCGCAGGGACACAAACAGAAACTACAAGAAAACAAAAGGGAAAAGAAACATGAGGCAAAGAATCCACACACTGTGCTACAAATACCCCTTTAATTGAGTTTTTAAAAACTCAACATTTCAACTCAAACCGTCTTCAATCATTAGGTGTCCATGTGAAATACTAAATTCAGAACCAGATGTAGCTAATCTGGTTCTGTGACCACACCTACTAATTGCTACGGTAATACAGGGGCGTCATCTGGTGCATATTATGCATTATATAATTATGCATATTAGGGTTACTGTTGACCTACTACCGAGTAGGCTCCAGGCCCTACCTGCACTAGATCGGTATGTACATGGATATTCTCATTAGTCCTACATTACATAAATGATTTTATTTTGTATGTCTCTGCACTTTCCAGTGCCATGTGTGAACCTCACACTAAATAGGTGTTTCTTAGCTCCGAGCCAAGTAATAATAATAATAAATAATCTGATTACATCTCATATCAAGAGTATGACGCTGTTGACATTGAGAGCCGGACTTCAACCAGACTGCATGTCACTTTTATCAGCGCTTTATGGAGGTGCTTTGTCTGCACATGGGAGACGGGCAGCGGGAAAACTGACCTTCTCGCCCTCCGAGGTGCGGACCGACATGGCGTTGGGCACCAGCAGAGCCGTGTTCTGCTTCTTCACTATGTGAATACTGGAGACGGGAATCACCACCTGAAATAAAGAAAAAATACAGACACGTTAGAAAACTATGGAGATATCTGCCACCATCCATCTTAAATCCTACAATGGGAGATATCTGCTCCCATTCATCTTAAATCCTACAATGGCGATATCTGCGGCATTAATCTTAAGTCCTACAAAGTTAAAAAGATAACACGATAGAACATGCAAACATTTCCAAACTTGGCAGTGGTGGTGAGCTTTACATTTCCAAACTTGGCAGTGGTGGTGAGCTTTGCATTCCAAGCAGATATGAGTAATCACTAGGTGAGAGGTGAGGACTAGGCCATGGCCTACCTTGGTGTCCTTCAGCAGGACAGATGAGTAGAAGCAGGCGTTGGTGTCAGTGATGTAGAGACGACCATGGTAGGGCACTTCCTTCTGCAGGGCGCAGACGTATGCTGAGAGGAAGGCAGAACACAACGACAATTAGCGTTGGATATAAGTTTTGTCTTAACCCATTTAGACATGGGGCCGATTCTAAAAAACGCCTTCTAAAACGGTTTTCTGAAAAACGTAACATGGGTGTCATCTGGTGCATATTATGCATTATACAATTATGCATATTAGGTTATTATGCATATCCAGGCCCTACCTGCACTAGACCGGTATGTACATGGATATTCTCGTTAGTCCTACATTACATAACTGATTTTATTTTGTATGTCTCTGCACTTTCCAGTGCCATGTGTGAACCTCACACTAAATAGGTGTTTCTGAGCTCCGAGCCAAGTAATAATAATAATAAATAATCTGATTACATCTCATATCAAGAGTATGATGCTGTTGACATTGAGAGCTGGACTTCAACCTGCATGTCACTTCTTTTTTTTTGTCAGTGAAACTAAAATGAAACGGATATAAGTTTTGTCTTTACCCATTTAGCCGATTCTAAAAAACGCCTTCTAAAACGGTTTTCTGAAAGACGTAACATTTGACACAGGAAAATCAAAATAATAATGTTGCTATACAGTAAATACAGCAAAATCTAAAATGATACAGAGTTACAGACGCTGTCCTGGATTGAAAAGCATAAAGACACATACAGTAGGTTAAACAGGTCTAAATGGGTTCAAGCTTCTTTTTTCTTCTTAGAAAAATGTAACCTAGTAGATATTATATTGCGTCAAAGAAGCTGGTCATGAATTGTCATTAAACAGTGGTCTTCAAGAGATAAGAAGGTGGCCATTCACACTGGTAGCCAACGTGCCAATATTTTGTTATAGAAACGTTGGTTTGTTTGCTCTGCATCCTAAAATAAAATATTGGTACTTTGGCTACCCGTGTGTGCGGCCACCTTCTTGTCTCTTGAAGACCACTGTTTAGTTTATTCTGCCGTTGGCTGGCATCACCATGAGGACTTTGGTGTGCGTAGCATTCTCTTACACATGAATTGTCATTGCCAACAATGTTATGAAGATGCACTTTTGGGCAACAACAGAGCTCCCACATGCACCAATATAATAATGGCTTATGAAAACACCAATATCACCCATCTAATCTTCACCTACCATGTATCACGTCCTCGCTTTCTGGAATGTCTGGAAACAGCTTGTGGAATGTCTTGTTGTGTTTCATGAAACTCTGTGGGGAGACGGGACATAAATCACACAATGAAAATGTACATTTCAAACAAGCTTTAGGAATGTAGGGCATTGTGTGCATGTGTGTCTACATTAAACCACTTAAGCCCTATATACTTTGTCGTACGAATAGCAGAAACAGCCTAAAGCTTTTATATCTGCTATTTGTTTTAAAGATATCACTGTATATGGACATGATGAGATTTGTTGACTGAACGTCAATTCTGTGAGTTAAATTTGGTGAGGGAAGATTGTCACTTCAGCTAAAGCACTACAGACATGCTCAAAATAGGGATGCCAGGTTGAAAGTGTTTAACCACTTGATCCCTATAGCATCGCTATTCTGGGGGAGAAGATTCTCCAAAAATAGCCGATCTACAAGCTAACAACGTGTCGCAATGTGACACGTTGAGAGCTTGTAGATTGGCTATTTTTTTGTAGATTGGCTATTTGGTGTAGAGGGGGGGGGGGGAGTGGACCAATTATAGAGGCAACTCCTGTCCAGTTTCCTAAGAACGGAGGGTTTAAGTGGTTAAGATCTTAAGACTAAAGGTGGACTTACGCTCTGTGCACCAGTGCCTTCTGTCCTCTCGAAGGCTCTACTGTCCATGTCAAACGTCTGAGACCTGCGGAGACAAACAACACAGCTGTTGGTTCAAAGGAAGTCCGTTGTGTTAGCATGTCTGTGTGAGTGTCAGGAGATCAACACAGACAAAGCGACGTGTACACAAACGTGGTTTTGGACCCTACACCCTGTTTTGGGTTCCAGCGTTTATTATATAATATGGGTAGTCCTTTCTTATTCACACACACACACGAGAAAAACAACACAAGCAGGAAGAATCTTTACCCCATACATAACCAGGAAGGGTTACCCCACACAAAGGATTTTTAGTTAAAACACCCATATAAAGTGACAATAGGTTTCTTTTTACTGCAGCCCTTTACTGTTGGATTAATATAAATATGTGGGTATTTTGATTGTTACACAGATGAAAACAAACAGAACTGCCACTGCAAGCAGCAATTAGGACTTTTAAATACCTAAAAGAAATGTGTACGTGGATCTTTAAATGTGTCCTGTATGATAAACAAATATTTTGGTAAATTCTGTATGTCATTCAGTTTTGCAAAACTGCTACTTTGAAATGAAATTAAAAATAAAAAAATGGGAAAAAACTAAAGCAAAGAGAAAAGGTGCATTTTAGACATACGGCTGAACAGGTATGTTGTAAACCCCATTTCCCCTCAGGGATAAATACAAAATAATTTAGGGAACCACAAAGTGAACTTTCAGGACCCACAGGTGAACACTGTGTTCTTTGCTTCCTCGGGTATGAAAAGGCGTATTTTAAAGGAACCTACTGCAAACAGATACATTTCAGGGAACCAGCGAGAGGAATGGTGATGAAATGTACACAATTTAGACTACCACAGATGTGGACAGAACAGTTTACAGTTAATCTTGGGGAACTACAGGCGAGTTGGTGTCTAACCTGACGGGGGCTTGCCTGGTGAGGGTCTTGTGTTGCTGCTGGAGTTCCAGCTGGGCTTCCTCCAGACTGAGAGTCTTCCTGGCTTCCATCTTCTTCTTAACGCTGCCATTGGAGACGCTGCTTTTGCTTTTCTTGAGCTTGGTTGGCAGACCGCCGCCACCTCCTCCGCCAACACCACCTTCTACTGGGTAGCTGCAAGACACAGAGAAGCAGAGAGGTTCGGTTACACATCTTGCAATCAGAAGCCGCCCTTGAACACATTTCTTAAGTATGACACTAGGAGGACATTCAGTGCCATCGGAGCAGGGGAAAGTTAACGTAATTTGAGCTCCTCCTTATTGTTGTAGAGAACGGGAAGGACATCGCCGAACAAAAGATAACTGTGATTGGTTCAACTCGGGTTCAAGGTTAAAGGAATTTTGTTTTCATTCCATCATCACATCTCAGTCTAAATCTAAAACGAGGCATTGTGACTGGCAGTCAAGATTAGAATTAGCTGTCATCAGTTACAATGCAGAATTGGTTCCTTCTTCATGTTGTGTATACTGTAGCTGCCCTAGAACGTACGTGCATTGCTGGAAAAAAAATTAAACGTGCAGTCAATCTACTGCATTCTTTCCATGAGCAAAAAGTTGAAGGCTAAACAGTCAGTCAGTCTTCCTCTTAATGAAGCTTGCATATACTACAGTAGATCTGCAAGGAAAGTTTTTCTACTTCCAGTGCAAGTCGACTAGTCAGGTCACCAAGAAACTGACCCTATTCTATTCTTACAACCCAACTGGCTTATAACAACAACAATTAATTAATAATAAGTGAATGCTTTTAAGCTATACACACTGTGACCACTGGTCAAGAAATAACATTTCCACCACTGGTGAAATGTATTATTATTGGTTTTACATTAAAGATGACAGCCATGCCCATTAACATTGGTATTATGAATGGAAACATGGGGGTGTGATGACACATGACAGTATGTCAAGTCCAATCAAGGCTCTGCTCTGGAGGAATGGACATTAACAAACGCGGTTATCTTTATGGTGTGCTTGGAAAACTCCATCCCATTTCCCTATAATCAGGAAGCTTCATCCATAGTGGAGGCACGGGGGGGGTGGTGCATCACCACTCATGCAACATCTGTAAAACTAACTACAACCTACTTTATGGGCTTTAAGAGCATATAAAAACAATGAGTCAAGACCGACATGGCTCTTAAGAACGTGGCGCCACAGAAAACTAGAAACCCGTAACCAGTGAATCCTGTAACCGATAGTAACAGGTTTGATTCCCTTAAGAGCTAATATGTCCTACAACGCACCAGGTTTGATTCCCTTAAGAGCTACTGTGTCCACCAAGAACTATGTCTGATTCCATTAAAGGCTAATGTGTTCCACAAATAACCATGTTTCCTATCGAAGTTTCCTTGAGAAAGACATGAAAAACGTAGGCTACATTCATTGTTAAATACTCTGGATTTCAGCTTAACCCTAAAATAGAATGTATAAAACGTCAAGTCTGCACAAATACTGCTAACAAAAGCACACAAAATAAATACACTATAAACTCATGTACAGTAAGCAGGTCCGAATGAATAAACTGCCATTTCAAAAAGGTGGTATGGAGGAGAGAGATATCTTGAAAAACATTAAAAGCTTTTACAACAAATGTGTGGCTTAGATTAACATTGATTAGAAAAGCAACAATTAAGCAGGGTTTACTCACTGTAAACCACTCTGTATTTCAGATAAATGTCTGAAATATATCGTATGCTTAAACACAGCAGCATAAATCAAACTAACCAGAAAAAACGGCATCCCAACAAATAGAGTGAAAGAATGCTAAGTAGTTGGCACGGCAAACATAAAAATCTTTTTTGAACGCAAAACGGCAAAAAAGTGTAGCCTATGTCGAGCTTAGTCAAACTGCAGCAGTGTCTGACCTATCCAACCATCTGTAACCTTACCTGCTCACATGAAATCTCTTGGATGAGCGAAAACTCATGTACCGACTGACAGTAGGCATTTCCTCTCGCTTTTCAAAAAATATCAGACAAAATCACAAAAAAAAAAGAATCACAGTGGCCTCAAGGCATTATCCTCTTCTCAGATGGAAGAAAAATAAAAAAGGCAAATAATGATCACAACAAGCTGAATTGCTGAAAGGTAAAAGCTCCTATTATTTGGTAGGTGAAAGTGTGGTGGTTAAGCCTGGGCTCTTAGCCACATCCTGCTGGAGAAGGCTGCTGTTGTATGAATGCAGAAGAGGGAGGAAGTAGCTTTGTGCAGAGGATGGTGTGACACTCCGTAGGGTGTGACGTCAAGCTCTGCCACTCCCCCCAACACACACACACACACACACACACACACACACACACACTAATGAGAAGAGAACGGAGCAGTGTACGCACACGTAGCACAGACTACAGCTAGGCTCATGGATTAGAGCAAAATAAAATCTATGATATGTTTGTGAAATGGTTTGAAAGGCAATCCCCCACACACTGTTTCCTAAACAATGAACACAATATGTAAAATTACGGTGTTTTAGTCAGTGACATACATTGTTCCTGCTGTTCTAGATACTGCCAACATGCTTCCATGGAAGACATGCATGGCTTCTATGGAATCCAAATGACTGAAATCAGTTGTGGCGAGTCTGGTGATTTTGTCCATTGGCTGGGTCAAATTGGACAAAATCAAATATCACTATGCGTTTTTGGGCAAGTACCTCAATATTCTTATTGTGACTTTGAAAAAAAATTAAAAACAGCCGATCTACAAGCTCACAACGTGCCGCAGCTCGTAGAATGGCGAGCTCATAGTTATTAAAACCAGGACAAGACAACACTCATGCCATATCAAATATTACGCTATCCAAAATCCCAGCCGATATCTCACAATATCGATGATATAATCAATTGTGTTCAGAACATGAATACAAGTGGCTTTGTATTTCTACATAAACCCCAGTTAAGTTTCATTTGGCTTGACTTTTAAAATAAACCAAAGGATTTGCTCTGAAACCGTAGCTGATCAAGAGACCTGACCACTAGGCAATCCAATCACAGGGCAGTGGAAAACATTGCCAGACAGACAGATGACTGTTTAATTTCATTGGACACTGTTAACTTCATTGGACACCATTCACCTTAGGGCTCTGTAATGAGATGCTTGGCTTCGTTCACTACATTCAAGTACACTCACTGACGTCAGTTGTGCTACATACAACTAGGGTTAGGGGAGGGTGAGTTTTACATATCTTAATAAATACTTTTTGTGTTAAAGCTTGTGATGTCACTGTGCATAACAATGTTAATTTGTATTAATACGTCACACTACCAAGGAGAACAGCAAACCCTTCCAAGTGTAAACGTGAAAAATGTGCAAATACCCATTCCCATACACACATCCAACTGAAGATTACAAATAACAGGTGTAGACACGTTCTATTAAAACAAAACAATCCCTTCTTTGAAAATCTTCCACTGGCAATGAGTAACAGGAATGAACTGAATCCTTTCTTGCTGGGTTTTGTTGCAGGCTGGGAACAGAAGATCAAGAGGTTTTACAAAAGGCCAGGTGTGTGCGCACGACACGTGTGCAAATCCAAGACCCAGAGAGGTGCTCAAAACCAGCCTAGGAGGCTGATTTATGAGTGGTACATTACTACTTCTAGCCACTCTATAAATCTAAAACATAACACATAGGTTTAGCCTAACACATTGTAGAACAGAGTGGGCAATGGTTAATCCTACATACAGGCTGGCTGGCATATAGACTGTGCTGAAAGATCACCAAGGCTAAAATATTTAGTTTATAATCCACATGGTCTTTCATGGCATTAGCCCACCAGCCCACCAGGCAGAAAATGTTGTCTACTATCCTGTACAGTAGAATCTCTTAATCAGAATCAGTAATTATGTTGGACAGCTCAGCTGAGGCATTCCTCTACCTGAACAGCTGAGAAACTGGAGCAAAAGTCAGTGGAGAAAAAAGCACACGCAACACACAATAGAGAGAGTTACCTAACCTATTATTTCTATGATCATGGCTTAGCAAACAATAAGCAGTGGTATTACACCTAGTAACGGTAACAAGCACTAGGAAAAGGTAACACCCACCGTTTACCGGCATGTAGGGTGGATTATCATGGTGACTTTTGTGCAATCTTTTGCCATGTTGAGAAAGGCTGGAATCAGGATTGTATGTTGATATAGTCAAGTGGAATTGCAAAAAAAACAAGAGGCTATGATTCATGGCCACAGCAATCCACTGGTTGGATAATAAAAGGCTTTACACAAATAATTTGTATTGGAGCTTAATACACCGAGTGTTTAAACAGGTTTTCTTTTGTTTTCTTGTAAATTATTTTAGAATCTAATTACACAATTATTTGTTCTGATTCAATAAATCTAAATATTGATAGTTGTACTGGCAAATTGGCACACCCAATGCACAAAAGAATCTGCAGATATTATCAGTGTATCGGCCATGTTTGCCAATCTAATAACGAAGGGATAAGTCATAAGCATTACCTTCTGCCTGCTCCTTTTCGAACTCATCTATGGTTTATTGTTCATCGAGATTGTTGGATTTGTTTTAATTTAACGCCATTATTGATTGGGCGCGCTCTACTATTAAGCCACCATCAAAGTAGATGCTACTGTAAAGACTGACATATGCATCATGAATACTAGAAGATGTGTTGTTGCCAAACAAAGTCAATTACATGGTAAAGGTGAGGCTTGCTTTGTTTCTTCCCTCATACAAGGTCACAAGGTGGAATGTGATTGTGTTCTCCTGACCCCCTGGGGTGTGTGTGTGTGTGTGTGAGAGGGAGGGGGAGGGGGGGTAATAATTGAACAGACACTCTATTCAAAAGGCCTTTATCCGTTTGTATTTCACAACAACTTCCTCTCTTCATCCATGAACCCAACATAAAGATTAACCCGGCCTCTGTCAATTGCTTCCTAAACCCAACGGTTGTAGAAGCGGTTGTTCATTTTAATAGAAGACGTCAAAAGTCAACACAGGGTAGACCACAAAGAACCAGGAAAGCATCTGTGTAACCACTTTAACCATTATTTTATACTTTAGCTATTAAGAAAATAGCAGATCTACAAGCGCATAGCACCAAGTGCAGCGCTATGAGCTTGTAGATCTGCTATTTTTTTTAAATCATGCGCATTTGTACAAATTGAATATTACTTTGAATATATATATTTTAAAGCAAACGTTTGTAACTAAAATCTTTGCTTCTGGGGGTCCCTGGAACTACATATTTTGAGGTGGGGGTTTCAGAAAACTTAAGATTTAGAAGACATTTGTAGAATCTACCTCAGGATTTAATGCTTATTCATCAAGGAGGAAGGACTGCTAAGCTTGCTTATTTTTCCCTCAACATCTTAATCATAATGCTTTTACATATCCAAATGTGGGTGTTGCCACATGAAGAGAAAGGCATTTCAAGTGTCTTGACTTTTCCTTGTTCAGATTCCTTTACAATTTCCCTGTTCCTCTTGCACTAAACTATGTATTCAATCGCCACGTCACAGCATAATGTTGACAGTGCATTGCTTTGATGATGCAGCCAAGATATGTGGTCGTTCTGATACAACTAGTAAAGTAACTTATGACTTTATGAAGAGGAAGGACTGAGCTGTACACAGGACAGAATGTGTACTCTTTTGCAAAGAAAGTACACAATTCCTACACTGCAAAACACAGACACACAGTCCACAGCCTGCAATGCAAGTCACTCTCGCCCCCCACACACACAGACACAGACACACACAGACACACACACAGACACACACACACACACACACACACACACACACACACACACACACACACACACACACACACACACACACACACACTATTATGGAGAAGATCCAGGAAAGACACTAATGCACTTTTCTAGGTATGCTGAATGTTTAATGCTGATCAACAGGGTGAAATGCACATCCACAATGCATCAATTGTATGGAGTCTCTACTGTCCAGCTTGGCAAAAGCCCATAGTGCCAAGTCTGCCAACGTTGAGAAAGGGTTGTGCAATTTGCCACTGGGATTCAAATTGCCATAAATCAGAGTTCAAGGACAGTTATCAAGGGTGGAGGAGGTTTGTATCCAACAAGGTCAGAAGATACAAAGACAATTCATTTTTCAAATGACCCACTGCGGACAAAAACTTTTACTTGTGAATAGTCTTAACCCATTTAGATCTGAGGCCGATTCTAAAAACACCTTCTAAATCCTGACCTAAGTTTTCTGAAAAACTGAACCCAAAAAGGGGTTCCCGTCCTGAAAGGTAAAGTTACAAATAGGGGTTCCCGCCCAAAATGGGTTTAAGTCACTGTTGAACAGATAACAAAACCACTTTGATACCAACAAGACCCAAAGGTCACACCTTTAAGAGAAATATCTACACTAGGCATTGGAAAAATACATGCTTCTCTCCCTTAACCTTGCTATCAAGGAAATGGCCAAAATCCTTTTCCAGCCGGTGTTGTGCTGTTCAAGTGGTTTTGAACTCTGACCAGTTTCCACTGCGCTGGAAACTAGTTGGGGGCTGTTGGTGGGGGTGGGGGGGTTCACTTTTCACCTGACATGTTCAAAGTCAGACCTAGAATGTAAAGTCAACAATGTAGAAGTGTGACAACAGCAGCAGCTTATTGAGACATATCAGTAAACCTGATATTAAAAGGTTTACTTTGCACTGCAGTGGAGAACTGTGATATTAGACTGAGATTCAATAGCATGAATTGGTATAAGGCTGTGACACTATGTTTATCTGTGCTGCAGGCTGCAAAGCACGATCTGTCACTAGTAGGAACACTGGGGGATGCAAACTGTACAAAAACTCATATCACTTGGTGACAGACTCAATAAAAACATGAACCGACCGACACATTGTCGTTTTCATGTTCTGACCACTAGACCAGACTGATTAACCACAGCCAACATTCAAACCACAACACAGACCAGCAGGTCACAACTCACTGGGACTAAAATCATGATAACATGATTGCCCCTGGCTTTACATCACCAATGGAGGGATGTTTTGTTCTGGGATAGCAGCTTATGGCCTTCATGAAGTTAAATCACATGAACATATTTATATTCCATATTTTGCTTCAGTTGCCATTGGAAAAAAAACAACAACGACCTTTGCCTGCCCACCTAACACTCCACAATGCAGAGGAAAGCTTAATGAACAACAATAACTTCCTTGGCTCGAGACAATGATTGAGCATGTTTTTTTTTGTACGGTCAAGTAATAGCGAGGTCTGCTTTCTCCTACCTTCTTCCATTCCCAGTGTGAGATGGTTCCACTGTAGGGTCCTGCTGGCTCAACATGCTCTTCCCTCGCTCCATTGTTGACCAAGAGCTTGTCCTCAATGCTCCTTGGTAGCTAGCACGCGAACACCACTTGTAAAACCGGACTGTAATTACTTGGGACCTTTTTTTTGCCCTTTAGACCCTGAATTGTGACAGTCTAATCCACAGGGCATAAAGGTCACTTTTTACCGGCGCTGCGTGTCAGAAATACCTGAAGATCTCAACGCCGAGATAGCACACAGGCGAGGAGAAAGAAACCACAAATGAATGTTGGCAGAGAGTGAAAGAGAGAAGTTGTGAAAAGAGATGGAGGGTTGAGGAGGGAAAATGAGGGCTGGCTTTCAAACTGATCTATCCCTATTCCCCTCAAAGCTTTGTCCTTCCCGAGACAATATAAGCTCCCTTTACCTTGGAAACGACTGACAGTAGGTAACAGTGGGAGGCAACCAGTGGTGGGGGGAGGCAATGCTAGGCTATTCTTAACAGCATTCAAATGGCTGCAAAACAGCAGTGTCAATAGAGGCTTGTTCAAAGTAACAACAGGGAGATGCATTACAAAGGCAATTTGGCACAATGTGTGACTGTGTCACACACTGAGGGGGGAGTATGGGGGGTTATATACAAGAACGGTCTCAGTTTTGGGTTTTTACATATCTATACCTTACACAATGTCATTCATAGCTCTTTATGGTCATTAGATGCTGCTTTTATTTTTACTAAAAGTTTGTTAAAAAGTTAAAGCTCTTTGCTATAGTTTGTTCAACAGGGGTCGCTCCATCACTCCAGCTCTTTAGTAAAAACAAAATACACGTGCAGGTGGGTTACAAATTTCATCTAATCAGGAGAAAGAAGCCCACAAAGATAGGTTTATCAGCTTGTTTTCCAGTAAAAAAATAAATAAATTAAATTAGTATCCTGACCTTAAACCACTGTAATGATTACTAGAGGAATATAGTACAATTTAACAATTATTTAAGCCAAAATGTTGGTATGTGATTGTTTAGATGCACTGTGTGTTCAAAGCTGGGTAATACTCACCAGGAAATAAAGCGGTTAACAGTCACCGCAAATACAAAAGGTGGAGTTTATCGCAAGTACTTCCTATAATGGAGCACTAAAGTGCCAGCCAGGACAATAAAAACAATGTTTTTGCTTTTTCACACGTCACTATTGTACCAATTATCACTTCAATCTACTTACAAGCCATTTACCAAGACAATTTCTAAAGCCACTAAGTATTTATTTTGATGTTATCTGGCCTCTTTAACACATTCAAATCAGGGCATTGGAAGAAGGAGCCCTTTTCTGTTTTGTTTGGGGATTTGTTACGCCGTGGCTCTGCAGGAGTCTAGCCGTGAGTCTGTGTGACTGTCAGTGTGAGCTAATCTCCAACCGCTGAAGCCATCAGTGCCAAATTTCATGTGCACGCCACGCTGCCAGTATATAGGATATACGGTACTATGTGTCAATATGTAGATCATTTGTTTGTTTTTATTGAACTCTCTCCCCCCTTCTTCTTCCCTTTCTCTTATGGAAATAACTAAAACGATGGAGCCTGCACAAAAACAAATTTCACCCACTGTTTTACACCTGTAAACCAGCGATGTGACAACAAAGTTGATTCTGATTCAGTAGGCCAATGAAGTACCTCCGCATTTGTTTTCCCATGTTTTATACTTTTCAAAATATCCAACTTTATTTGTATAGTGGAAATCACTGGGGCTCATTTTTTGTCATACAGACAGCAACTCCGTTTCAAGAGGACAGTAATCACTCGACTCCCCTACAGCGCTGCCAAATAGGTTGCTGTAATTTGAGCCCTCATACAATTTAACTGAATACACAGTTTAGCTGTGTGTATATACACACACACAACATACAAGCCGTGGGCTGATAAATAATCCTGATGGTTTTTCTGTGTAGCTGGACACAGTGGACACTAGGTGGGTCTGCCTTTTGTTTGCTACTTTCAGTTTTATCTGCAGATAAATGGATTGCTCAACTCTTATCGTATGACTGAACACGGAGGTGGCAAGGAAATCACAACGGCTGCCATGATTACATTCCTGACAAGAAAAAATCAGACACTTTAAATAGACTTCCTGGTATCAAATTTAATACGAGCTTGCAGTGGACATGGTGTACGGGTTATTAATACCACAGTTTGTACCATGGTAGGTCTAGGTTGGACATACTGTGTCGTTATGGATATGGGACAGTGTGGCAGGGGGTGTGTCAGCGTGGTGTAATTTCCTGTAGCCTACTGCATAGGTTAAAAGGCATTCCTTTGAGGTCGGTTGACATTGGACCTACAGTGTTGTAAACAGACACACATACTGTATGTTTACAGTATTCAAAATGCTGTAATGTTACATTTTGTCTGCAGCTGGTAATATCGATTCCCTCCGGCCACTTTAGTGTTTCAACGTCAACTGAACTTCTCAACTTGTTGACGAACATATTGATGTAGCTTCTTGTGTCTATAAAAAAAGTCATTAACGATTGCAAATGACCGTTTACTAAAACACTGAAATCAATTAAGTGTGTGACACCCCGTCTAATCTTATCAACTCTGTATGGGAAATGTTATGGGGGGGATTTGTTATGCTGCTCTGACTTTATGGGAGGTTTTGAACTGCATTTAGTTTCACTAAATGCAGTTTTAACAGTAAACGGAGAAGGCTTTTGTTCCGTCTCATGTGGGGGGTTCAAGTTGTCTTGCGGTGGCAGCCAGGCTTGTGTTCCCTGTGTGACAGGTAAGGATGTTCCAGCAACGAGGTTTTCCTCTGGGGGAGCAGAGTTATGTTCTGCAGCAGTGCCAAGAGGTGACCCTCGATTGCTCCCTGCAATGAAAAACTGCTCCCCGGGGGGCTTGCTGCAGACGTCAGCTCTACGTCGGGACCGTAGCCGACTGGGAGTCATCTGGAACCTCGTGAGGTCACGCTTTCCCACAACTGAAGCCTGATTTATACTTGATTGCATGCCGGTGTCTCGCTCAGTAATAGCAGATCTACAAGCTCGCAACACGTCATGAGCTTGTACAGTATATCTGCTATTTACGGCAGGCAACACCACCGTGCAACCAAGAATAAATCACGCTTGGCATGGCAATTACTTGGAAGTATTTACTGCCGCCATAAGGCCTTATTGTAGTTGTGCATCATTGTTGCACATTGGAAAATTGCTGATCTACAAGCTCACAACGTTGTGAGCTTATAGAATCTATAAGCCACTCTATAATATAGAGTGGCTATATAGAGCAAACCAAATATAAATAAATCAGGCATGACTATGCATGAGCGCAACTGAACGGTTCTCATAGGAAGAGACAGTCTTTATGTGCAATGCATGACAGAAAACAGGACAACAGAAGAATGAGAGCCCTGAGACAGTAGGAATGCACCATCTAGTGGACAAGTTAAGATAATGGCAACGTCATCATGTGAGCTTCTATCCAATCCAATCAGAATCTGCTGCTATTCCCATGCAAAACATCAGGTGACCCGTGGCTGTGACTTTATAGTCCAGTAACATGTTTAAGTGGCTCAAACTGGACCGGGCGATTTGAAAAGAATACATGGAAAAATTGCTGTGCATGTCCAAATAAGATCTTGATAATGTGGCTACAGCAATACTGTAGCTACATTACTCTAACTATCTCCACCAGGAGATCATGTGTGTGTCGTTAATATCACATACTACTAGGCTGATCAGTCATATATTTGTGCACACTTGACAGCAGGCCAAGGGCCTCAATTTTCAAATATTGTTTCAAATTGGTCAACAACAACTAGGCTAGACTAAATATTTTTGTGAATGTCTAATCACAGAACACATTGTCCCTCCAGGCTATGGGATAAGCATCGCACTAGGCTACATAATTAAAATGCTCCCGTCTCTCCAGCACCGGTACAAGCCAACGTTAGATTAACACCTGACCAAATATACATTTATAATTGTGACAACATAGTCCAAATCACCCAAAGTATGAGAGTCAACTGGTACACACATGCTGTGCGTGCTACTCTGGCCAATTAGCTATAGGTAGAACTCTTAACGTCATACATTACTATAGTATTACAATTATTAGGACATCAAATTATTATTAGGTGTTGGGGCCACTTATCAGGAATTAGCTATGGGTATTGGACTGAACTGAACTTGGCTGTGTGTGTGTGTGTGTGTGTGTGTGTGTGTGTGTGTGTGTGTGTGTGTGTGTGTGTGTGTGTGTGTGTGTGTGTGTGTGTGTGTGTGTGTGTGTGTGTGTTTGCTTAGCTGCAGCAGAACAGTCAAGAAGGGCAGTGGGCCAGTGGCCTGGGCCAAACAACACGTTGTTTGTGGCGGCAGGCCAAAACTCTGTGTGTGTGTGTGTGTGTAGGTGTGCATGTCTATATGTACACATATGAGTCCTTGTGTGGTTTGTGTGGTTGTGAGTCTGTGTGCGTGTGCACTTCATGGGCAGAACAGTGTGTGCGCGCTTTAAGTAAGTCATGAGGACTCATTCAAATCTCTCTAGTCCCTCCCTCTCCCCATGCACACGTGTCTCTCTTGCTCTCTCTCCCTCCCTCCCTCCACTTCCCCCATGCACGCTCTCACACTCGCTCTCTCTCATGCTATCCAGGCCAGCCCAGCAGACACAGAGGGTCTTTCTTCTAGTCATCTCAAGCTGCTTTCAGCAACCCGTTGAAGTTCAGGGGGGTGGCATAGTTCCCCACCTCACTCAAATACAGTGCAAAAAAAGTAACACTATGCCAGTCTACGAGACCAGATCCTGTCCTGATCCTTTAATACAGAGGGGCTTTATCTTAAATGTACAGCACTGCGACCGGCATAATCTACACTCACACAAGTTAAAAATAGATTCTTAAAAAGAATATATGAAACGAGTGGGTCAAAGATACGTTAGGCCCAAACACCTGACAGAGAACGTTTTTCTCAGAAACATGCATATGCACAATATCATTTTCAGGTGAAATCATTTTACACGCACACTTCATCTATCTGTACTTTTCTTTATTCTATTCAAGCTGTCCAGTCAATTAGGTGTTCAAATTTGAAAATGGAGTACGCAAGTCAAGATAAATCGAGTCATTTCAGATGTATACAACTTGGATAAGCGAGTCTAAAGCAATGTTTTTACTTGGCAGTAAATGTAGGAAAGATCTATGTTTTTACTTGGCAGAAAATGGAGGAAAGATATACGTTTTTATTTGGCAGAAAATGGAGGAAAGATCTGACACTCTTCTTTTACAAAACAGTTAAAATATGTTATTGGCAGTGCATTGCCGTTAGATGGAAAACAAACCCAAGACACTAGAAAGACATCTCTCACTTAATTTCTCTCTACCATGTACAGATGCTCTAGCCTCCTATAAACAAAATCAGAAGGACTTTATTGGCCTGGCCAAGAAACAGCTTTTCTTCTTTTAACGTCATCACATTAAAAGATGTTTAACACTGGTTTCATTCAAAACAGGCCTGAAAACACCACCAGGAGACCAAAAGGGGAGGTAAATGTAAGTTTCCCCATCTATTTTGTACATAGTTTGTATTTGTTGAGGATACGTATTAGTGTTAATTTTGTATGCCATGTTGATGAATTGAATACATAGGAGCGTTATCCTTTTAGCTTTAATGTCTTACTGTACCATCACTATCTTGTGCCGTTTACATTTCTGACTAATAACGTAATCAATCAAAAAACATGACTATTTAATGCTGTATTTATCTGTAAAAAATGTTCACAAAAAAAGAAAAGTCACAACTGAACAGTGACGTATAAATCAATCTTGCACGTGTGCACGTGTTGCTCACAACAAACAGGCAAGATTATCAAAGCACTAATCTATGACACAGCGAACCATAGCAGTGCCCTTGCCACGCCAGAGAGTGCAAGGTTCATCTAGACATCAAGATGCCATGTGAGAAAGACTTATTCAAATGGGCATGGCTTCAAATGACTACAGTTGGCATGTTGTGCACGTGCAGTCTTTAGTCAGCAGCAGCAGCCTGTGAAATCTTATCAGAATGTTCAGATAGGCCTGGTCAGAACAGCCTTAAGTTAGAAGCCACTAAGCTAGCTCACGTTTTCAGTACAGTCTTGTACAAAGTCCTGAGCAGGGAGACATGGGGGGGTTGTGGAATATGCTGGCTGGAATTTAGCAGGTTTGTGGCAGGAGCGGGAGCCAAAGGTGAAAGAACTCAGACCGAAAAACCTTTTAATTTGGTTTTGTGACCATGGCTTGGGAGAGTGGTCATTAGCACCAGACTGAGAGATACAAAAACACACACCCCTACTACCTTCAACCAGAACCCTGGTTTAGCCTACAACCCGTCATTTCGCAATAAACCCTGCTGCAGATGTGGTTCCCGTTTCTGTAACTCAGCCAACTCTCAGAGAGCTCTAGTCTGCAGCAGGCTCATAATTTAGACCTACACAGGACGACATGCCCTACCCGCAACTGCTGAGAGCATCCTCCTGGAGACAGAGTGACGGCCGCAGCCCGGCAGCCCCACCCTGTCATTCGAGGCCCCTAGAGGCACAACAAGATTTCCAACCCAGAACACGTTCTGTCCCTTACAACAAGCCACATCTTAACCCATTAAGACCTGAGGCCGATTCTACTAAAGGTCTTCTAAATCCTAACTCAAACGTTTTCATGTCAAGGACCTCCAAAATTTCCCCCCCCCCATCTCAAAATATTTTGTTCTAGGGACCCGCAAAAGCAAAGATTTTAGTTAAAAATGTTCGCTTTAAAATAATATATATTAAAGATTTGCACAAATGTTCACGATTTAAAAAAGATATAAATATAAATAGCAGATCTACAAGCTCATAGCGCAGCACAAAGTGACAATCTATGAGCTTGTATATCTGTTATTGTTGAATAACCAAAGTATAAAACAACGCTTTTTAGCTCAAATCTAAAATGACAGATTCTTTCCTGGTTTTAATGGGTTAACCAAAATGCACTGAGAATATATAGCTCTAGTAATTTTAGCTATCACTAATATGTGGTTATTGATACATGTAATTTCAAGCGGGGAATCAAATCCACGACATGGCCGTCTCTCTAACCACAAAGACACCTTAGTATTCAATTTTATGTCTCAAGACACTTTACATGTAGAGCAGAGACCCGACATTGTCCCGTCCTGCGCAAGCATTTTTTTTGCGACAGTGGCAACGAAAAACTCCCCCTTAACTGTAAGAAACGTCAGGCAGACCCAGGGTCTAGGGTGGGTGGCCATCTGCCTCAGGGGAAAGAGAGAGAGAGAAGGAGAGACAGAGAAAGAGAAAGTAGTTTGTGGGTCCCCTTACACACACTCTATGAAACAGCTGATCTTTTCAGTGACCATCCATCTATGGAGTGGATGTCTGATGCCTACAGGAAGAGGAGACATGCAGTGATACCACCAGGGGTCTTTACAGTTAGTATGACACCACCGACCACCTGTGGAAAACCCACGGCAGCTAAAAATAGTCTTTTCTAAGACAACATCTGTTACACAAGAGACAACTGATCATCTGCGCTGGGGATGTGGGGGGGGGGCATCAAGGGACAGGGAACAAGAGAGTACACTGGACAGTGACAAAGCTGTGTGTCAGCATGCATAAGAGAGTGCAACTTAGTGTGTATATTTAGGAATATTTAGTATGTTTAGGAATGTGTATGTATGTATGCCATATCCCGTAATGCCTGGCTGATCCACACTGGATCCGACAACGGGATCATCCATGATCACGAAAACAGAACATGAATAGCGGTCAATCTGTGCCACATAAGGCCACAGGGATGAAGTCACCACTCCACTCAGTCTGTCTGTCCGGGAAGGAGTGGCCAGATTAAGAACTGACCAGACCTGGACTAAGAAGATGTTCATGCTGTCTTGCTGTTTGTTTACAACAGCTAGGATATAGATTAGCCACAGCCAGCACCTGCACAATCAGCCTAAACAACAGGCTAAATCTGACATATCTTATCCATCAGGTACAGATAGTGTATAGGATTTTGTCTTGTTGACTCTGGATCAGGACATAATAAACCCTATATATATACTGTGACACCCCCTTAACTGATAACAGGACACTGAAAGTGACATGTCTGAACTCGCTGTTCCTGGGTTTATCACACAATCAGTGCAGTACACTGATTACAACATGGAGAGAAGAATGGCAGAGGATTCTATGACTTGACTTAAAGATGTAGCCTAGATAACTGAGAAAAGAGGAAGGTATGTAGGCAGCATGGTTTCAAAAGGAAACAGTTGTGTGGTGGCAGAAGTTGCACTGCTAATGTATACACAACACGATCACCTTGTTGTCATTATTTAAATGTCAACACACTTCCAGACGGGGAGTGTAGTGGTGGGGGGCTCAGGGTAAGCTAACACTTTAGCCTGTATCCACCCATTCAACCACTTACCACACTGGTTCACTATAACACGTACATAGAAGCTACATTCCGGGGCGTTCAATTGAGCTTACTTACAACAAAAAGCCTTGATCTGTCATATTAATACGTTATTTAAAATCCCAGTTCTGACACCAAAAAGCTGTCATATTCATAAGTTATTAATACAAATATACATATATATATATACACATTTAGACCATTCACAGGGATGTGCTAAAGTGTTAGCATCATCCTCCTCACCCAGCCTCCAGGGGGAGGATGCTGAGACATAGCGGTTCATGCATGTATGTTAGCTTTACCTCTCCTTCATGAAGTGCTTGATTCTGACGATGGCCTTCTCGTCTATCTTCCTCAGGAAGGTTTTCAACCTCTCTCTCTTGTTTTCAAGCATTGCTTTCTGTCCTCCTCCTCTCTCTCGTCCCACCGGTGGCCGTCGTCGCTTCACGGCAGCTAGGCTAATATAAATAACAAACAGAGAGAAGAGAGACGGTCTAATTCTCTACACCACCATACTGGGGCCGGCTGCTGCTGCTGCTTTTCTCTCACGGCTTCAGAACCATCCACTCATTAGGATAATGAGCCCCAGAATCGGACCAAGCCCTGTCGGCCAATCAGAAGCGGCGACGACTCGTGAAAAAACAAAAGCGTCAGGTCATGTCAGACGTCTCCTCCAATCGCGGCGCGGCACTGGGCCACTACGGTCCCGCCCAGTTGCCTTATTTGGGAGACGCGTCGCGCGGCCTTGGGCTTAGTGTGCAGAGTGGGCGGGGCGCAGGTTTTATTATGATAAAGAGG